>NW_010256667.1:0-16397 GCF_000690775.1 Eurypyga helias | reverse complement strand
GAAGATTGAGTCAGTGAGTCAGGCGATCAGACATTTGCAGTGCAATGCTAAGCAATACAAGTGTTGAGTAAATGTTGCTCTAAGTGCAAATTTCAGCCTGAAGAAATCCTTTGTCAAAAAGTAACCACCGGTCTGAGAAGAAATAAGGTTCTTTCTATGTTGTCTGAAGATTACACTGAATTGAACGGTTTGAAAAAAATAATCATGGATTTGGCCTCAAGTTTCAGATTGCTGCTTCAAACACAATATTGCTTCACAGTTCTGCGTTGTAATCCAGACAAGAAATTTCAAGCAAGCAGGGAAATACCTGAAAAAAAAAAAAACCCACCAACCCTGTTAATGGCTATTTACTGAGCAAATGGTTGACACACCCGGGCAGCTGAGGCTCTGATGTGAAGCAAATGAGTACTGTGTGCAAGGTAGAGTTTTGACATGTGGTGTCTAGACAGCTTCTTCTGTCAGAGCCTGTGTTTTAAGAGAGGATCTTTACTGGAGCTCACTGGAGATCTCCACCTGGCTCAGCAGGTCACGACTATGGCAGAACTGCAACTCCTTGCTGGGTCCAGAGCTCTGGGTGCATTTGGAGAGAGAAATGGGATCCCCTGCATCTCCACCTGGCTGGAGCAAGGTGGGGAACAGGGGATAAGCTTTGAATGCTCACTCACTCAGAGCAACATTAGAGTGATTTGATCTAAGGTTCCTTTCCTGAATGCCATTTCATCTGTCAAAGTCACATTATGACTTGAAATCAAGGTCTATATACTTGTTCACAGCCAACAGCAGTTACATTTTATGTAACTCCTTTAAAACCAGAAATTGTTATATTTCTTTGCAGGCTTTATAGAGAAATGATCAAATCATTGCTGAAGCATGAAAAACTAAACAAGAAATGCATTGCCCAGGAGAACTGCGATTAGATTCCCCTCTGTGCTCAGCTCCTGGTACATGAAGATTGCCACATTCCACATCTAACACCGTAAAGTCTCGTCGTATGGGAACCATACTTGCTGCTTGCTGTATATATAGTATCTGGGATAAATTGGTCCTGTGCAACGCAGAACCAGATAGAAGTGACAGACATCTGAGGCACAATTTCTGTATTTTCGGTTGGCTGAGTTCTTACAGTCTCTTGTGGACTGTGACTGACCACTGACAGTGGCCACATTTTGACAAGAAGACAGAGTATACCCACTAAAATGCAGAAGCTGTCACTTTGTGGAAGGAGCAGAGAAACAATTTTGCATGGATCACATAGCAGTGATTATCATAAGACATATCACAATATATACAGAAGTGTCTCGGTTACAGCAGACTGTCAGATGTAGGCCTGCATACAAATGGAGCAGATGATTAAAATAAGTCTAAAGTGACTCAAAAAAGAGTATATTGAGAAAAAAATTATAGTAAGAAATATGAAAACACAGTAAATATTTCTTTTGCTGCAAAGGCAACAAAAACGTTTTCATCCACTGTCATGCCAATAGACCACTTGATTATGATGGGAAATAAGAATCACTAGTTTCCTGTATAGCTAGAATGATACATCTTTTTTTGGACAAGGCTTTATGTATTGCAAACATTACATTAGTCTTCTTTCAATTAAAAAGAAATTAAATATTTACTTGAGATATTTTTTTTTCTGTGGCCATGGATGCCTCAAGCCATGGAAATGCACGACTTGGTGATCGTTCTTGTCCTTGTGCTACTGACACAACTACAATACAGTGTCATCACAGAAATAGCTGTGCAGACACAACCAGAGAGTAAGGAGGTTTAGTGCAAGGCTAGGAAGCATGATCTGGGAGAGGGAAGGCGGGAACTACTTAAGCCAGTTTTAGCAGGGCTGAAAGGTTTCAGGGGCTATTTCAATTTGTTGTCATGATTGCATAGAAATATTAAGGCTCATACCCATATATGTTGCAGCTGAAAGGATCTCAGAAATATTTTAAATTTCAGCCTCTTGTCCCTTAGCAGAGAATTGCCAAGTTCACTATTCTTTATGAATGATGCAAAGGAGAATCCTAACTGCTACTTCTATTTATTTCACAAAATGCTCAGTTATTATATTAAAACTTTAAGTTAGAAGAATATGCTTTGTATGTGCCAAACTCTGTGTCAGGAAGTATAACTTTAAGTAAAGACTCATTGATAAATTATTTGGTGTAAAGGTTGCTCTTATCTGAAGAAAAATGATGACAAAGGAGAACAAATGGAAAGGGATTTTTCTCCTGTGTGTATATTAACTCTTAAGTTCCTGATATCACATCTAGCTACAGAAGAAGGTATGCCTGTGTTACTTGAAAGGCTTTTCAGGCAACCATAAGCATTACTGAAGGATTAGAATATAACAGATAAAAAAAATCAGAAATTATTATTAGAAAATAAGGACATGGTATGGTTTTCTAGATTTTAGGTTAAATGTTTTATATTCAGAAATTCTGCCAACTTTCTGTAAGTACTTCAGAAGCCAGTCTGATATTCTATATTTAAATTCAATTCACTGTTTGTTTGTTTGTTTGCTTTTTAATATCTGGAAAGTTTATTCCAACTTCTTCTGCAGCAGAAGAAATTATTTTTGAGGAACTTAGAGTCAGACTGACTACAAATAGTGAGCACTGAACCCAAATTAGAGCAAACTTTTTTGCACATTGGAAATATTTTTATAAATCAATTAAAGTGAGGTATTGAAATGTATTCAAACTGACCATAAATCCCATTTCAGCGTGCTGAAACTAAGGATAATTCAATTGTATATATGACGGCAACTGAAATATACACTGAAGAGTGTCCTTTAAAACACCACACTGTTTTTGTGGTGGAATTTCAATTAATACATTTGCTCATTAGTTATTTTTCAGAAGTGTGATCACCTTTTTTTTTTAATTATTATTATTACAGAGATTTTTCTTCTTTTCCCCTAGAAAATACTTCATGTTCCCCCTAACAAGAATTTACAGTGTTCAGTATTTTACAGGATAGAGCCCTACTGGCAGAGTAAAACCACCACGATAGTTCTCTACAGTTCATTATTGATAGTGCAATGAAGTGCTCTGTTTATTTTAGACCTCGCATCGCACTTGTCTCCAAAGTATCTCAGCAGTTCAGTGTTTGAACTTATGTCCCTATGAAAAGCAAGATTGTTTCTTCTTATGCCTGTACGAGTGCTTTGTCTGGAGTAGCTCGTGATGTGTCAAGATATGCAATTTCCACTGCTTCCCTTAGGAGACTGTTTTACCTTTGGAGATCTCCCTGGCAAGTAGTTTTTCCTCAGATGCAGGCTGACTGATTTCAAGCTGAGAGTCTGAATTGCTTTCTTCACTATTAGAAAGTTTTCTGGAAACCTCCTGTATGCAACCGGAATGCAAAAATTCATTTACTGGGAAGAAAAAACATCTTAAGCAGCATCTTCTGCTGAATGCCCCAACAACATTACTAGGTCACGAGAGCATGGAAATTCAATGAGTGGTGACTCATGTGCCTCTGAGCTCCCATTCTGTCAGCAGTTTCCATTCTTCCGCTTAGCTGATGTAAACAACAGTGAATCTGTGCTGATTTACCAAAGGAGAATTTGGCACTGCAGTGGTTTTATCTTCCTAGATTTAATATTAATTTTTCCTTGTTTTCTTCCCTTTGTGTTGCACATTTTGTCTGTTGTAGCTAAGATAAGACCCAGGATGCAGCTACCCAACAGTAACTTCCACGCAGGAGAGCTGCTTATTTACTTATTCTGAGGCACAGATACACAAGAAATACGAACACAGAGGATTAGGGAATCAGATCTTCCTTCCCACGTCCAGGATCCCAGCTCCATACCAAGGAAGACGTTGTGTGTGTCACCTCTCCCACATGTTAACCGAGAAAAGGAAACACATAGGCAGGTGAGGACCAGAGACTTCAGGAGCTCTGACTCCCCTCTCCCCCTCCCCCAGGTATCTCTGGAGCAGCCTCCCCGTCTGTCTTGCCCCTGTGGAAAATCAGGAGCAGTGAATACTATTTTCTAGAGTGGCCTGTGATTCTGGACATAAAATAAATCAAACCAGCAAACTGGTTAGCATGCTGCCTTGTTTCTACGATTGCATGTTTGAGCATATTCAAGCAAGAGTATCGCTGCCCTGGCATCGCTGCTAAGAAGAGATCAGAGAGGATTACAAAGTATTTTGACATCATAATAGCTAATCAGCTGGGCAGACTCAGACTGCCCTGATCAGTAGAAAAGGTAATGGGATTACTCTCAAAAAATAAATAAATAAAAAGCGCCACTCACAGCATGTGCGAAAGCAGACTTAAGGGTTTGGGAATATATGTTACTAATCCTCACACAGACTGTTTTTTTTAGAGATTTCACCAGCTATTTCCCTGTGAAATCTGTGGAATGTGGGGATCAAACTTGGGAGGTTCTTGGGAACCAATAATGTATACTCGTGACTAAATAAATCCAGTGATGACAGCAAACTGGTTTTAGTCTTTCCTCTTAGCGCTGGAGCAAAGCAGGAGGTACAAGTGTTAAATATTTGGTATTGATCACCAGGACTCAACCTGATGAAAGTAATCTGAGCGGTCAGTCCCAGTGCTGGCTAGATTGGATGTCACTTGGCAATGCTGCTGGCAGATGAGGATGTTATTGACTGTAGTCCACATTGTTTATACGCTTCTGTGAAACAGTTAATTTTAGCACAGTGGGAAAAACTGTCTTGCTCCACGTGGGACAGCCAGAATGAATGGCTTCATGGAATTTTTAATTACTTTCTTTTATACTGTCATCAATTAATAAATACAGGAGCAGTTTTGCTAGTTAGAAGACACCTTCAGTGCTGTTTGAAGAGGACGGCTATGAAAAGCCAATTAAAATGAATACTTCCGTGAAGAAAGTTCTCTTCATGATAGTGTGCACATTTCTTTCTTCTTCCTCTTCAACAGGGAATGAAATCTCTTTAGTGGTGCACAGCATGGGGCATTCCCTTTGGGATCTGAATGCACTGTAGCTCCTTAAGGGATACATTCCTGCACCTTCGTGCAAGTTAAAAGTGTGCTAATGCTTTTCACTATACTACCAAGAAGTACTAGCTGACAGTATTGTTATTCTCAATTATTTTTAAAAGGCACAATGTCACTATTGTCAGTATGGAATGAGTGTCTTATTTTTTTGGTACCTCTATGCCCCTGCTACCCCTCCCCATTACTGTTGTGTTTGAGCACCTTATGATTTTCATTATCTAGACGTTTAAAATGTTCCAGTAAAGTACCACAATCCCTGACAGAGAACTGAGGTGCAAGCTCAAAGCAACCAAATTCCATGCCTTTATTAGCTGTCCGGAGCCTGCTTGTCCTGGTGAATTGCTAGGATGCTTCGTGCCATGGTGCTGGTCTAAATCAGCTGGCATTCCCAGTCTCTGGCAATGGCTTGGGAGCCTTGTGGGGCTGGCATCTTTCTCCATAGGCAATCTGGTTGTGAGCAAGCTCTTCTGGAGGCCAGGAGCACTCAGGTGCATGAACATGATCAATTGTAGACCAGTTGGTCTCCGTGCCAGAGTACAGCTCGTGGTGTCCTGTCAAATCCCTCAGACTCCTGCTCACACAAGGATTCAAGTAAAGGAGTGCTTGGATAAGTAAAAACTGCTTTACAGGTTCAACTACTGCCATAAATTGGGAGATAACTACTGACACTTGTGACAGTGATAAGTGCCATAATGGTGTCTATAGAATATAAAAGTGATGTAATGATGATACTAATATAAAGTCACCTAGGTTACAAAACCTTGTTACTAAACTTCTTGCCCTGAGGAAATGCAAATAAATGACCTTGGGCTTACTGAGTTACCTAAAGACAATGCTGGCTGTGGCAATACAGATGAATGACAGATACGTTTCAATAATGACTCTGTTCATGCATATGATCCTACCAAAGAAGAGTGGAGACAAATGCCTCCTAAAGCAAATAAGAAACCAAGAGGGTTAGCTTGCTGTGATTTAGTATGTTTTCTCCGGAACAAAGAGACTTTCTGAAGCTTCAGTGAAATATCATTTAGACTGCTAAGCTCTCTGGTGGCAGTTTGCAGTAGGGGCTTGGCTTGAGTTCATAGAAGTGATTAAGTTAAATGGAAGATATCAGCGGTATAGTATAAACCTCTTGTGAATAAGATCCAATAAAGCATTTTAGTCCTACTGTGCTGACTTAGTTATGAATTCCAATATTATTTGCAGGGTTTAGTTCTCATAAACTCCCTGTCCTTAGTACAAAGGTTCATTAAGGATGGATAGCATTAACACTGTTTTGCAGCTGATCCACATAAATAAAATGTAAAAAAAGTACAACTAACTGGAGCTTATTTTCTCAGCTGTATTCTGGTGCATTTTAATTTCAGAGAAAATTGAGCTGAACAGGGAAATTACTAAGCTGTTTTTTAATGTGAAATCTATCAAAGTATTTATTTGGAAAAAATAAAGTACATACTCTTTCCTAAAGTTCTGAACTCTCTTCTTTCTTAGATATTTTACACTTGCATGAAGTTTCTTTCAATGCTGATAAACACAACAAATCTCAGAATTATTTAAACCATATAGGAGTTGAGCAGGATATCACAATGGGGTATAATAATTCTTTAATTTTTGTGGATGGGGTAATTGATAAAGTTAGATGTTAAATGGACTTAAATTAGCCAGTGTTTTGGTGATAAATTCCATGTTCTTAGGATTTGGTCCTGTTTTCTTAGTGATAGTGGTATCAATACTGATTGAAAATGTACTAATTCAACAAACTGAACTCTCCAACTCACAAAAAGGGATTAGTTAATGAAATTATTTACAAGCTCCAAGCTGTAGCTTCTTCTCCTACAGCAAAACCTCAAACTCTCATCAAATATCTGCCTTCCTCAAAATGCAGTTCCGTAGTTCTTACACGTCCTTCGTCTTTCTTTGCTGTGACTACATCACCTACTGTCTTCTCATTCGCTGTGCCCACTTACATGATCTAGCTTGCTGCTTGATGGACTAGAGGATGGAGCTACATACACACTGCTTGGGTGCTCTGAGCTGAAGGTGTAACTGGTGTATAGATATGTACGGAATATATGTGCTATATATACAGATATTTCTCAATACCAGAGATTTCTGATGCTATGGGAGCCAAAGAACTGGCTTTTCAGGTATAACCATGCCTCATGGTCATTTACTGTGCAAGCAAGAGCCAGTCTTTACTTAAATAGGAGCTGGCTACATCTGAATTCCTGCACTGTAAATACAGTCAGTGTAATGATTTAAGGAACAAGCTGTACTGAGACAGACCATAGGGATCTGATAGGCTCCCTATCCTCTCTCTGACACAGTCCAGTAACTGATGATGAGGGAAGGGTATAAGAACAAGCGGAGTATAATGAATGCTCCTTAGCTATGCCTTTCCTCAGCAGTGGGCTAGGGTCCACCTGGCACAAAGGTGATCTCTTGCCTCTTAGTAGCTCACAACAGATTTTCCCTCTGTGAGTCTGAGAAGCTAGTTTTAAGCTATGTATAATTTCGGCTTTATACCATCTTGCAGCAGCCAAAAGTCTCATATTTTAATTATGTGCCACAAGAAAAAAAACCCACCCACCCCATTTTTTGGCTTTCAACGGGATGGATTCCCCCCTCCCATCACCCTCAAAACCAAAAACAAACCCAGATATTGTGAAGGACAACTCAGGGAACAAGGATGCAGGCCACCTGAGAAGAGAACCATTTTCCTGACCTAACAAAGCCTGCTCCTCACTGAGAAGTAATCCGTGGGAGGCAGCTGCACGCGAGGTCGTTCTGTCCACTGCAGTCACAGATAATGCACTTGCACAGCATTCGTGTGCCTCCCAGTTTTTCCTAAAACCTGTCAGAACTGGGACCATTAACTATTGTTTTTCAATGTCGTGTCATCTGACATTGTTTGCCTGTACTGTGTTTCTGAACACACATCCACGAAATCTCTCACGGGGGTTATAGTGTCTCCCAAATTCATCACTTTTCAAAGAAGCTTCTTCTTTCTTACTTTTCCTCCTTGGGGGGTGATTTTTTGCAGTGGGTGATCAAGAAGCATGGAATGCTGAAAAGAAAAGGCAGGCAGAAATATGCCATTGCAGATCACGTTATTCTGTTAATTCTCTAAGAAAGTGCTCTAATGCAACTGTGTAATGTTTAATTGTATTTACTGATACTTCCTGATACATACTTCATTATTCCAAAGGCTTTAATAATATAAATACAGTATTCTGCGACAGGAATTGAAGAGGTGAAATAAATGACAAAAAATCAGAAGCTACCAAAAGGAGTGTACAAATCACTTTTTTCTTTATTGTGATTTACAAAGCAAGCGTATGAAATGCTTTACTACAGATGCTGAGCAGCTTCCTTCAGCTCTTTGATGTGTTCAAGCTAATATGCTATTCTGCTATACTAATCTGATGTTGTTTCAGAGGCAGATTTTACTCTCCGTTAATTAATGTAAGTGAATATGAATAGCATTTTGTTTTCCCTGCACTGGGAGATGTTACTGAAATAGGTGTCTCTGCAGGTCGAGGGAGAATAGTGCCTGAAAAAAACAGACTAAAGGTAAAAATGCAGCCAGGAGCTAAATGTCTCTGTAGGGTGTTTCTGGGGCATCTCCCATTCTTACTTCCTCCCTGATGGAGCTTTGAAATTCTTAGCAATTTCCAGCTCTCAGTGCAAGTAGCATAAAGCTATTAACATATGCGCTGATAAGAGGACCAAAACAATTGTCCCAGGGGAATAACACAGCACGCCTTCTGGAGTGCAGAATAAGTGCTACCTTCACATATCGGATTCATCGGGACACAGTGAGGTATCTAATAGCTTTTTTTTCTCTCTTATGTGCATGTTCTCATACACAAATACCTGCAAAAGACTCTTCAGAGTTTCCATTGATCAGCCAACGCTTGTGAGCGTGAGTCACAGCTCTCTGTAGTATTTTTAGGGGCTAGCTTGCTGTGTAGTTATTCACAGGGCAGGATAGATGGGCTTTACAGTTACTGAAATCTTGTTTGGATTTGGCTTTTTGTTTAAGTAATATTACATCAGTAATATTACATCTGTAGAACAATCTGTTGGGGAAAAAAAAAAAGGAAAAAAAGGGGCATAGGAAGAACAATAAAAACAGGAGAATAATAGATCCAAAGGGAGATTTCAATTTGCATTTCCCCCATTCCACTTACATCTTTTCCTCATCCCTTTTACTGGTCTGACGTGACTAGTCCAGACTGTGACAGGAGCTTTTCTACTTGCCCTTCTGTCAGACTTCCTTTGCTCCAAATTTTCCTCAATATCTCTTTCAATCAACATCTTTCCTTAGCCTTTTGATCCCTTTTCTTGGGCTTTGGCTGCTGTGTATGTTTTCAGGGCCAAAAGATGCATTCTTCTGACTGTCCTCCTTCCCACAATCTGGGCGGGTTTATACACCCTTTGATCAGGAAAAAGTGGGATAGCAGTAATTGTATTGCAAGTTTCTGGGTGTTCTCCATCTCCAGATAGATGACCTTACTATGGCTGTTGTCCTGTTCTTAAGCCAAGTAACACTATGGACTCCAGCCAGATAAACACCTGTGGCATCAACAAGTGTTATACCTGGCAGATACAGCTCTGCCAGGAAAAGCCAAAAAGCCTTGACATATGCACGATTATCCTGGTTAAACTTGCTCTCAACCCAGCTGAGGGATGTGGCTCTACTATTCCACTGTAACACTTCCTACCACTATGCCAGTGTTTACAGAGAGCATATATTGATGTAACGTATTGGTCTGTATCTACCAAAGGCACTTTGTACTTTCCTTCATGCACTTTGGTTCAGGGTAAACATGAGATATATCCACTTCCAGTTGCCAGGGAACTGTAAATTGGGAATTAATGAAAAAGTCCCAAACCTGACTATCTTGGGTGGTAGCTCAAACCCTGTTAGTAGGGTTTAGCCCCATCTTTGCTGGGACAGGGAGACTGTTTTCTTTGTATGCCGACTGTGCACAGCTACACGTGATGGACTTCATGCAGAACAGTTTAACCAGACATCTAATCTTGCCTGGAGGGAAGAGTGTTTTTTACAGTGTGTATTCATTCTTTTATTCATTTAGCTGTGTGTTTCTGCACTAGTGGGTAGGAATAAATCTTTATGTTGTATTCTTTGAATAATACTGGAAATGCTGTCACCCGAGTTTATCATGTCCTGTATTACTCTGTAAACGTATGGGGTTTCAAAACCAGACATGCAACTTGTAACAATTTGGGTATGTATGTGAAAGCAGGTGACTGAACACACACTACACTGTAAAAGCTAATTTTTGTATTTACATTCTGGTTTCTAGTGATTTCTTACCCTTTTTTTTACCTTATCTGTCTCTTTTTTTTTTTTTGGTGGGAAGTGTGACAAGTCATAATTACAAACAAGAAGATAACACTAATATTTCTCACATCTGGTGCCTGGCATGACACTCTATATTCAAGCTCCCGCTCATAAATATGTGTAGCTCAGTAGTGCATACAAAAATTATCCAGGTGTAAATCTTCAGCCCAGTGGTGGACTAAGCAAGCAAGAGAAGTGACTACGTCCTCTTTTCCAGACTCAGTATCTCTGGAGCAGATCTGTTGGCTCTGGATTTGTGGAAAGGTTGATTAGCTTCACGATGTGTGGATTTACCCCATGGTGTGGATAAAATAACTTTCCCTTCTGCCTACAAACTGTCATGGTTTAACCAGCACAAAACTCAAACTGAACTCTCTGCCTCCAGATCCAAGCTTTCTCAGCAGTTGTGAAGCTGGGATGAGGCTTGGGGCTTGTTTCTGTTTTAGACTTTGGAGTTTTTCCTGCTTTCCTTTGAACTCTGCTGACCCCATCAGTTCAAAGTGGACACTTTGAACATGAAAGCCTTAAAATTCTAATTAAACTGGCTGGCAAAGGAATGTGAAAAATCTCAGTAAGACTGTGGGGCAGAGATTGATAAAACTTGGATTTAGTTTGTTACTTAAAAGGCAGGTTGTGTTAGGATTAAAAACGGAATCAAATTCTTGCTCCCTCAGAGCTCGTGCTTTCACTTTAGTTGTAAGGACCGAGGTAACTAAACAGCAGAAAGGAAGCTTTGTGCAATCCTCATTCAGGTGAACACAAACCCTTTCCTGCTTACCTTACTGTCTCAGCATCATGTCATGGCTTGCTCACAATTACTTGACCATCCTGGAGACCAGGCAAGACCACTTCTTTTGTGACTCTCCTCTCCAAAGGAAGTAGGCTTACATTTCTTCTCACCCAAACAGGGAATTGCCCTCTTTTTGTTGCCCTCTTTTTTGTTGCACAAATTGCTCTGTGGCTCCAGGCAGACCAACCCTACTTCCTGCAGTAGACCAGCTCAGCTACACTGGTAAACCTTACCCAGATTAAACTACAGGTTATCATCTTATATGTTTGACTGGGACGCTAAGGTAGGGTTTCAAGATGCAACCTCACTTCCCTCTGGGAGAGGGTATGGGAAGGAAGGGCACACTTGCTTGCTCCCATCCTGCTCCAAGGCTCCCACTTTGCAACACTCTCTTCAATATTCATCCTAGTGTGACCTGCTTGAAGATGAAAGTTACCACTGATTTCTTGACTGCCTTCACTTACCAAAGTACCTAAATCTGCTTAGTTTGCATTAAAAATGTAACTCCCAAAATCCTTTCTGATGAAATCTTCTTAACACATTGTGACTCACTCAAGATCTTCCAGAAGGTGTTGGACAACCCAGGAACCCAGTCCAGGCCATGAGGTAGTATGAACAAGCATTAGTGAATAATATTATCACGGCAGTGATTTGCATCTGGTCTATTGTAACTACGTGCCACCAAACAGTATTTCCCTCCTTTTCTTTTTTTCCTTTCCTAGGGATGACTTGGACAAGGAAAAGCTGCATTTTGCTGAAGACTCTGATCTTTGGATCCTCAGCTAAGGTAGTTGCTGATTCCCCATGAGAAACCCTGGGTGGCTGGTGCTTTTGGTCTGCTGAACAGTTTGAAACCCTGGGTCAGTGTTTGGTTCTGACACCATCACATTTAATCTCTAGTTTCACAGCAGGGTAGTGCTCAGGGCACAGCAGTTGCCTCTGCTGACTACGGATAATAGAGACTTGGCACTGAAGTCTTATGTGCTGCAAACTGCTCTAGCCCCCTGTCTGATGCTGTACATTACACTCCTTACTCTCAAAGGAGTTTGCATTCATCTTCCTTGCCTTTTTTAGAGGTGGCTTGAGACATTTCAGAAAACTGCATTTTAGGTGACTCATTTCCACAGCTTCAGATTCCGCTCTGGCCCCGATTCATTTGCCGCAGGAGATCAGCAAACCTGAAACTGCCTGACCAAGTCTCCACGACTAAATGATACCGGGTGGACATGCAAAGTGCATGAGGTATGGCTGGGGGTTTGGGGTTGAGGCAGCCCAGGACTGTAGAAGCCAAAGAGAGAGATTAATAAACAAGAAGGCTTTTGAGACTGTCGCCATGTAGCCAGGTGCTCCTCTGGCAGAAAGGAGGGCCTGGGCTCTTGCCTTTGCTCCTGATGCTCATTGACTTAATGACACTTAATGAAGACACAGGAAAAATGCCTTGTTCACTCTCTCATTGGCCCCTACCACTCGCATTGTTGGGTACCCAGGCTTAGACCGGATGGATGGAAAATAACCGCCCCCATGCCTTTCCTCTGTGGGAGTAGGGGGTCTATGGGGAATGGGCCAGTGCTGGGAAAGAGATGAAATCAATTTTAGTCCCAGTTTAAGAGTGCTGGATTCCACCCTGGGGCTGGCTCAGGTAGGGAGGGTGACTCAGAGCACCTCTGAGTGAGGCAGAAAGATCTCACCACTGAACCTCAGTGGTGGTGGGCGGGAAGTGTCTCTGGAGAGTTAGTGAGGTTGCTGAAGGTAACAACTGAAACCCCAGCTTTGCTCAGCCGGAACAGGAGATGGTTCCTACTCCCAGGAAATTGCCTGGTTTTATTTTTTCTGTATTACTTCAATGTTAACACCCAGAAAGCAGAGGCTAGTAGCCTGGTTTTACGTTTTCCCACTCAAAGTCAGCCTTGTCTTTGCTTGTTCTGCCTTGGGTCTCACTTTCTTGGCTACAGTGTGGTCCAGTTTTCCATTCCCAAAGACAAATCAGTGTACTCTGGGTCCTGTCATAACACCCTGCTAGGATTTGGGATGTCAAGAAGGGGAAAGCTCAGTTTCCCACCATACTAAAGAGTATACCAAGTACAGTAACCCACACTATGTATTGCTTTTATTTAGTACTCTGATCTGCTAACTGTCATCATAACCCTATTTTTCCATCCTTCAACTTTCATTGACTTAATTGAATCTGATGAGCAGTGATTTTCTGAGGTAGAGAACAAACTGGATGCTTCTGTTTAGAAAGAGGCAGAGAAAATGCTTGCTACTGAAGACTAACTTTGCACGTTTGGTGTCATGAGTGCAGAGCCTCAGGAGACTTTCACAATAAACATCTGATGCAAGTTCATAGGATCATAGAATCACAGAATGGTTTAGGTTGGAAGGGACCTTAAAGATCATTTATTTCCACCCCCCCTTCCATGGGCAAGGACACCCTCCACTAGACCAGGTTGCTCAAAGCCCCATCCAGCCTGGCCTTGAACACTTCCAGGGATGGGGCATCCACAGCTTCTCTGGGCAGTTGATCAAGATGAGCAGGGCATAGTAAAATTTGATTTCATGTGGTTAAGACTTCTACCAGTCAACATTTTAGGTCTGCAAGCAGTTGTTCTTCAGCTTTTCATTTAAAAAGCCGTCAGTGCCTCTATTCACCACAAACCAGCATCTCTAATGATCCTTGTGCTGTTATCAGCTGTTGAGTTGGCAGTTGACAGTCTTGATGATTCTGATCCTGCCTCTCCACCACACATATTTATATTGGGTATTAAGTCCTGGCATCCATGTCCTGTATTAATTTCTTATTAAAAAAAAAAAAAAAGGCAAAAGAGGATTTGCTATCTGTCAAAACTCTAACCACTGCCCTTTCCAAAGATGCACCTGTGACATGCAAAGAGATATACGCCTGCACTAGGCAGAAGAGGCGGAGACGCTGACCTACTTATATAAAAGGGACAGATCTGAGTGCTGAGCCCTGGAGAAGATGGGAAGGACTCGTTAAAGTGAGGCAAGTAACTTGTCCCATTGTTACACCTTACAACTGACAGCAAGAAGTCAGTGATTAACATAGGCAGATTATATCTCCCTTTGGTGCTCTTAACAAGCACTTGCTGATCCTTCCATATAGAAAGTTTAAGTCCTGGTGTCCTCCTGCCCAAAGAGCGGGTGAGGAGCACAGGTTGGGCACTGGGCTGCTGAAAAGTGCCTGCATTACTGTGCCTTAAGGCTTCAGCCTCAATCTTTCCCCTAGGAAACCGGTGATGAGAAAGGGTGCCCCATATACTTCAAAGTTCTTCAGAGTAAGTGGAGCACTTAACTGCTATGACTACCTATCATATTTAGGAGCTTAAAAAAAAAAACAAACATCCAACAGTTAAGCAATTTAAGCACTTGGAATTTCTGGCTGCTAATCTGGAGAAAGCTTATTGTACAGGTATTACAACAGAGTTCAAAATCCCTCTTTTTATACAGTTTTCGACTTGTGTGAGGGAGTGTGTGGGTGTGTAGATTCTGCAGAAAACTCAGGCTGAACTGACCCCAATTATCTGCTGTTTCCAGCACAAAGTTACTTTTTTTCTGAAACAGTGGTACTGTTTTATCATAGTCCCTTTGCAGTCTATGACAAGAAAAGGCACCAATAATTTAAATTTACATGATACATTGTTCCCCAGGAACATCACAATGCTATTATCTCCTTCCAATACCGTCTCTTGTTGGAAAATTATGATTATTTTTCTCCTTGAACCTCAATTAAAAATGGGTTTAGGCCAGAATCTTAATCTCATTAGCAACAACTATTTCTCCCAAAATATAAAACTTGATACTAGTGTTCATTGCAGAAATGAAATATTACAGGATCATCTTTACCATAATATTCTTTCTGTAGTAATGACAAAACATAGAGGGTATGGTTGCCTGTGGATCTCAAGGTCTGTGTACTTAGTACGGATTTGTTTTCAAGAGCAGGCCATTATAACCCTGCTAAATTCCTTGAATTTGAACATCCAGACTAGGTTTTGTATTAAAGTTTTGTTTGCTTTTTTCCTGTGATGATTTTTCAGGCTGGAAACGCAGGAGTTAACTAGTTTAAATTTTGCATGAAGTCTAATAAAGGCTCTGAAAGTAAACAACAGTCCGAGTTATATAGTTTTCTTTTTATTAGCTGACCTTGCAAGCTAATAAATTCATGCTGTATTTTTCTGCTACTGCCAATTTGCAGCATACAGGAAACTAATCTTGTACAATAACTACCTTCCTGTACTCAGTTCTTAAATGGAGCCAAATGGATCGGTGGCGGAAGAGCTCCCCAGCAGTTCCTGTGAAGCAGTGCTGAGCACAGCAAGACCTGACAGAGGCTGCTCGCTATTATTGACTTTGACAATGTAATTATGTTCTCATTTACCTCCCTAGCACTTAAGGGGAAAAAAAAAACCCCAAACCAAACAAACCAATATCTCCCCCAGTACAACGACTACAACAATTTTAACGTCAAATTAGATGAGAGATATGTATTTGCAACATGCTAAATATATAGCAATAGCTCTGTTTTTTGAGAGGGTAAATCACTCTTGCAGTGGCCGTTACAGCACAAAGGTCTTTCATATGTATCTGGCTGCCACCGCAACACTTTGTTCCAGACACAAAGGCTCATGCTCAGCAGTGAGTTAATAAAGGATCTGTATTCACATTAGAGGCTCGTATGTGCTCTCTAGCATTAAAGACAGACTACCGTTAACACTGAATACTACAGCATGCTACAAATGAATCTAAGCTGCTTATTTAGGGGCTGAGCTCTTCCTTCCAAGTTTGGAGATGGACAAACTTGGACGAGCGCGAGTCAGGTATTACTGTTGAAACAACACATTGTCAGTAGGGTAAAACTAACCTGTCTCACGACGGTCTGTGGGTCTATTGCATCCTTATGAGCGTTATCATCTTGCATGCACTGAAGTCAGTTGCCAGAACTACCCAAGACCTGGCTTTTGCAAGGGCAAATGCACGGGCAGCTCCCCAGCGTGCTGTAGTGCCGTGGGCATTTGCAGGTGGAGGGTGTGCGCCCATACAAAACTGATATTCTCACTCTGCCCTGTGTTGGGGAAAGACCTTCCGAAGGGATGTCACTGATTCAGTCGAGTGAGGTAACTGTCTGGTCAATATGGAAATTAATGTGGAAAAGCCTTATTTTTGTGGGTCTGTCATGAAGTGTTTTTACAACCAGCGCCCCTCCCTCCAGCCCCCGCCTTCCCC
>NW_010256666.1:0-1373 GCF_000690775.1 Eurypyga helias | reverse complement strand
CGCGTCGGCCACCCTCTGGCCGCTTGGGTGGGTCATCTGCTCACAAACACCAATGTGGTGGGTGGCAAATGGTGTTTATTGGTAGGTGGCACACCATTATATAGCTTGGGTTTACAACGTCCCTTCCGTCTGCTTACATCATAGGTTAAACGCTATTGGCCATTAACATATGCTAAATGCTATTGGCTGTCAGGAGAGGGGTTCTATCTTTCCGTACAGCTCGACATCCTCCGACCGCCTGGGCCTAACTACCTACATTTCCCCCCTCCCTTTGCTTAACTAGATATGTTAAACTGCAAAAAGCTTAAAATATTAAGAACATAAGGCACACTAAACGAGTGATAACTTAGAAACAACGAGGTATAATCTGGGATAACCAGGGAGTAACCCTGAGTGGATATGTTCTTTCAGAGGCCATGGTCTCACATCCCCAATAAGAACAAAAGTATTGATTAGGTGCGTTGCAATAAAATCTGCCAAGATTAGAGCTGGGGCACATATAGTACATCACGTTTTTTATACAGGGGTCTATGGGGACTAGATCACAGGGGGATACCTGAAAGCTAGGAGGCCCTGAGGTGATGATTTTTTGCAATATTTTCTGATCCTCCCATCTTCCTAACACCCATTCCCATGGTTGATGTTTATACAAACCACTAGACAGCATTACAAGCCCCAAAAGTAAAATCACACAAAAACATCATGCCCCCCCACTGTGGGGGCTGTTTCGCCATTGTTTGGATTCCGCTGGTGCGGAACTCCCAGGCGCAGACAGGGTGCTTACTGACTTGTCGTCTTCTCTTGCCACCGGGGCGTGTGGGTTACGGGGCCTCCGATTATCCGGTCCTGTGGACAGAAACTCACAGTTTTCATTAGTTTTATTCTGGAGGTCCGGTTTAATGGACTTAAGCGAGCACCATTTAACTTTACCATCTTTTCTGACAGCGGCATACCCTCGCCCCGTTAGGACTAGCCTCCACCCTTGTTCCCATTCTCCCAGCTCATCCTTAATTATGACCAACGGGCCTTCTTCTAGCGCTCGAGTGGCCCAGTGTTTTTGGGTAGGGCTATTCATTTCTTCCCCCCTGGGGAATTGATTTAATGCTAGCAGAGCTGTCGCCAAAAGGCGTGCTTGATCACCCAAAGGAATGGCATTGGTAAAACCCTCTGGTTTTGCTAACACCTCTAATTTAGATTTCAGCTTTGGTTCGCTCGTTCGACTATGGCTTGTCCTGTGCCATCATACGGGATGCCACGTGTTAAGGTGACACCCCATTTCAAAGCGACTGTCTGGACCGATTTAGAGACAAAGTTTGGACCATTGTCCACCTTGATCTGATTAGGGACACCATGGCTGTCAGCCAATGTTGGAT
>NW_010256665.1:0-16852 GCF_000690775.1 Eurypyga helias | reverse complement strand
TCTGTCGGGCAGCAGCGCCCGGCGGGCACCCCGCTTCAGGGCCTGGGCCCAGCCCTCCTCCGCCCCTCGCAGAAGACGAGCTCAGGCCAAGCGCTGGCTCTGCCTTCCCGGTGGAAGGGCCGCGTCGTTCTCCCGGCTGCCAGGAGCTCGCTTTTCCCCACACGGGTGACTCCCGGCTTTGTGCCATCTGCATGTTTCACCGGCACCCCTCGTTCCTTCCGTGACAAAGGCCTTCGCGAGTTTGTTAGATAAAACACCTTCCAAGGCCAGCCCTTCAGAACTCCCTCTCTCCCAGTAGGCCTGCTCTGCTCCTTGAGGACCGCGTACAGGAGTACCATGCCTCCTCCTCTCCGCTGGCTTCCCTGCGTGACACCATGCCACATTCGCTCCTCACATTTGGTTTCTCCTAGGAAAACACTTCTCTTCCCAGAGAAAGAGAATGAGTGAGGCTAACAGCATTTACCTTCAATAAAGTCACGTTGCAGCTTATCCAATTTTTCATTTGGTGCCACGTCCTTGCACTCTCCATGTGGAGAGACTGCAATTTCGTTTTTTCCACCTTGGCATTCTCTACTGCTCTTGTCTCTCTCGCTTCGTCTTCGCCTCACAGAAGCGTTGACATCTTCTCTCAAGGACACAGGCATTCAAACCGGGAGCCGCATTAACGCCTACGAAACAGCGGGGCTGTTGCCAGCCCGCCGCTCAGAGGCAAGGCTCACACCAAATGTCTCCGGAAAATTCTCCCTGGCACAGCTCAAGGCACGGCCGTTCCCGGCTGTCTCTCCCCACTCCTTATCAGGCATGACTGCCCCTAAAGCAGAGTTGGTATGAGAAGCTATTTCCAGCCCTTGCAATTCACATTTTCATGCATCAGCCTCTGAGGGTGAGGCTGAGATGCTTTCTCACGCTATGAGCTGTGCCAGTTAGATCCGGTCCCTTACTACAGGCTCCCGTCCCCGGTGTAAGGATGAATAAATAGCTAACGGTGCCTGAAACCACTATAGCAAGCTCTAGGGCTCATTTGGCAGAACCTGCAGCTAGATAAATTGATTTGCACAGTGGAAATGATGCCAAGAAGATGATGTTTTTATCACTCCAGGGACATACAACTGGAGTCCAAGCCCTTTTTCCAAGGGAGAAAAAAATTCCAAGGGAACTTTTCTTTTTTGATGTTGCTGTTTTTATTAAAAGATTACCTTTTCCTTAGAATAATCACTGTTTATCAGCAACAGAATCTTTGGTTAGCCAAAAAAACCCCACGCTGCTTTCTGCTCCAGGAGCTATACATTCAGCAGGTGATAGCATGTCAAAACGTTTTCCCAATCAGATTAGCTCTATTTAACATCAGCATGGGGCGCCCTTTTCAAAAAACAAACCCTGATAGTTAGGAAAACAAGTTAAGATTGAAAGGGCTACATTCCTAAACAGATAATGACATTAATAAAATTTAAATCTGTCTGAATCTTGCCCAGAGAAGCTGTGGACGCCCCATCCCTGGAAGTGTTCAAGGCCAGGCTGGAACCTCTAGTGGAGGGTGTCCCTGCCCATGGCAGGGGGGTTGGAACTGTGATTCTATGAACTGAATCAAAAGACAGTGGAGAATTCTCAGAAAAATTGAGTGTCTGAAGTGCACTGATGCATGGTGCATGTCATGCATGCTTATATTAAGGCATATTGCTTTTCCTGATATCTTTGTTTTGTTGGCCAACACAATGCTAAATACTGCAGTAAAAAGGATGGACTTTGAAGGAAAATCTCAGATAAACCTTTTAAAAGAGAATCTAATCAGCATGTTAGCAAATACAGCAAATATACCAGTTATTTAGCAGTATAGAATAAAAGTGCTTATTTTCTGTTTTTATCATTAACAACATGCTTTCAGTTGTATCACGCACGTACGCGAGATTTCGTAATCGTCGGAACATGGTTACATGAGCACAAATAACGTACGCCTTTGCTCTGCATAGTGTGATTGTTATTATGGACAATTTCTGTTTGATCGAGTAATATTTTAGGACTTCTCAGACCAAAGGTATTATTATGATGATGAAATCTGGTAGAAATTATTTTCTAAGTCTGTTTTGAATCATAACCCCTGACTTATAAGCATCAGATCAACTGTACATCTGATAAAGATGAACAAAAATCTGCAATTCCTTATTTTTTTTAACCATTTTTAGAGGAATTATATATCTTTTCTATATTCTGTTTTTCGAAAATCAAGTGTTATGCACCCAAGTGTTGGCCCCCAGGAACACATCAGGACATGACTGAAACACAGTATGCTTTCTTTACTGTTTCTTTCATGGCCCTTCCTTGTCATGCAATGTTAAAATAATTCTAGGTAAATCAGTAATCAAAACCATCTGTTACCATGACAATTAAGGGAACGGTGATGCTGCTGAAGTATGAAAATGAGCTGGGCAGCATCAAGACTGAGTGACTGATTATGCCCTTACAGGGGCAGCAGCAGGGAGCAGGAAATGTGAAAATCATGGATGTGGTGATTTTTGGTCATTTTGCTTCCATAAAATGATACTTTAAAAAAAGAAGTGCAGAATTGTCCTTTACAAACACACAGGGCAGACGTGGAAATACCGCTCGTACATATTTCATATCGCTGGTTAAGGTCATCATCAGACTCATAATTCATTATACATTTCAGCTGCATTTGCTAAGAGAACTCCCCAAAAGTCATGACATTCTGCCTTAAAACAGATGATCCTAATTTGACCTTCCTTGGCATCTCCCCGCACTGTTACTGCCCCCCCAGACACGCGATTTTACACTGAGGCAGACGAGGAGTTATGCAACGCAAGATTTCAAAAGCATAGCTGGAGAACACCGCAGCGGATGTACGGCATCTGATCAAACAATCAGTTTAACCCTACATTTTGCCTCCAGCAGTGACCAAGAGGCATTTGGAAAACAGTATCATCAACAAGCAGTATTGGTTGATCCCTCGGTTTCTTTCTTGGCTCCTGGCACTTACTGGAGCAAGTAATTACTCCATCTTTTCCTTTCTCCGTCACGTTCATACGTATAGCTCCCTTAGCGCTCATGTTATTTTCAGGCTGAAGAGCTTCAGTTTCATTTAATCTCATATAGGATGAACGCCTTTCCATTTGCTGATCCTCCCTGTAGTTCTTTATAATTTTTCCGATAACCCACTGTTCTTCTGTGGGGACTGAATTGTAGAACTGTCAACATTATTCAGCATGTGGGTATAGTATATACAGTGACATAATGATGTTTTCTGTTCTGTTCTCACTCCTAATAGCTCCCAACATTTTACTGGCCTTTCTGAAAAGTGCTGAGCACCATCCACCGTGGTTTCAAAACCCACTTCCAAAGTGGCAGTAACTAAGTGTCCCGTTACAGATAATTAGGATTATTTTCCCCCCGCTATATTAGTTTGCATTTTTCAGTACTATCAACTGTGTTTACAGTCTGATTTGAAATAGGATCACACAAACTTTGTCACCTCTTTTCCCATGTCATCAATGACAGCTCTGAACAACACTGGTCCAAACAGAGATGGTACTGACCATCAGCTCTCCCTCTTTGTCTCCTCCTACCTGTCAGTTGCTTACTGAGCCTGAAAGGAGGCTGTCTTCTTACCCCAAGAGAAATGAGCTTTGTAAAAGTCTTTAATGTTCACAGTAAACATGTTGTAAACATATCTGTTGTAACCATTTTCTCCAGAGACGGGTGTGTTGGCAGCAGGGGCCAAGCCTGAAAACCATAGGAGAAAGTTACAAGGTCATTCACGAGGCAATGGCCATTGTTTTCTGCCTTCCAGCATATATTGACTAAAGAGTCTCACTTTACTAGGATATCTTGATAACCCATGCTGTTCTTGTTTAGTACAACACTGTTCTCCTGAATTCTGCCTGCATTAGAGGTGCTCAGGAATAGGCAGAGGCACCACACACGCACACACAGTTTTCTGTTGGGCTCCTCCCCAGTTGAAAACCATTAGAACTGCCGCCGTGATTTGCAGCTTTCGCTGCTAGCAGAGATCATCCTATCTGTCCTCTCACATAGCCCAGGTCTTTGTTCTTTCAACACATTTTTGTTCGACTGGTTGATTTAGTAGAGACGTGAGCTCTTGATGCATGTGCCTGCATCCCATTCCTTTGCTTTAACCCCAGCAACTTACACCCGCGTAGAGCCAGAGATTCTCCTTCCTCTCTCCCAAGCTGGACAGAAACTACGGTGCAGTGATTCAACCAGGATTGTGTGTACGTGCCTTGCCGTAGCCCGGCCCCATCACCTACCTGTGCCGCTGGCCTGCCCTGAGTCACTTCCCAGCATGGGTGTGCCAGATTATACAACCCACTGCAGGGTGTGACTCAACATGAAGTCGTAAAGCCCCGGCTAAAACATGTCTTTAACAATAAGTCTTTGCATGATTTAAAGATTTCAGGTGGTGGAGGATCTACTGCATTCCTTACTCCTGTGGACTTTGTAACACCACAGAAAAAGTAAGGTATCTTTTCCTAGAGCAAGACAGAGTCCGTGGCTGCAATGGGAAGCTAAAAATCACCGCAAGTCAATGCTGTTGTAGAAATCTTGAGGGGAGTAAGCAATATTCGGAGAGTATGGGTGATAGGGATAGGCAGAATAATATTGTTTAAGACAAGCCAATCAACCAGGAAAATAGCACTCTATTCTCTTCTAACTCCACATCCAAAGCATCTCCATCATTTCTGGTCCAATCATTAGCCTTACCAGGCCGCTGTCACTGTCGTAAGTCAGCAGTTGTTTCAAGGGAAAAAATTATTTTGCCAAATGGAAAAGCATAGTGATGCTCTGGAAAACCTTCCAAGAATTTTCCTGTAAAGCTATGTTTTAAAATACTAATTGCATGGCCTCTCAGCTTTACTTTTCATATAATAACCAAAAAACCCCAAACCAACCAAACAACAATAAAAAAAAAGCCAACAAAAACCACTTTCTTTTTTCTCTCAGCCAGCCAAAAATGTAACCAAGCAAAACAAGCATTTCTTTTAATGTAAAAGCAAACGCAACAGACCAGCCCCAGAAGGAGAGACTACAAACACAAACACACTGACTGCTGGCAGCCCTGGCACTGAATGAGCACTTCCATTGAGGTGAACAGAATGAATCACTTCTGCTGTCACTCACCTGTGCCTGTGCAGGACAGAAGACTTATTCAGGGCATCACATCCTTCTTGTTATCCATTAGGTACCTCCAACGATGTAATGCTGCTTCTTCCTAAACTGAGCATGTAAATCTTCACTACAGTTGAGCAGAAAAGAGGAGTACTTAAAATCTTCATGTAAATCACTGAAATTACTTGCTCTGCACCCGGCCCGAGAGTAAACCTCTACGGAATGACAGAAAGATGCTCTATATCAATCAGTACAGGCCAGAGAACTGGGCCCATGGTGTTACTCATGCAGCACACACTACAGGATGACCCTAGTTACTGGAAAACTGCAAGACTGAACTCAAAACCTCTCTAAATATGCACAAAGTCAGAATTAGAAGGGTGTGTATTTTGAGCTTGGGGGATGCTTTTCTACACAAGAGGATGTGAAGTAAAGAGGATGCAGTAATGTCTTGGGGAAGCAGACTATCGAAAAGTGTTTGGAGACAGTTTACAAAGAGAAAAAGCAATATATAAGTAGCTGATTGTATTTAATGTGTCTTATGGCATTATTTGCTACAACAGCTGAATATTTGAGAGAGAGGAACATGAAGACTAACTACTTTCTCAGAATCCTGGTATCAAAAGATCTCTTGTAGCAAGGAAACCACAGTACATCTCCTGATCTCCAGACAGCACGGGAACAGCTGAATCATCCAGTCCCTCTGTCCTTGTTTGGTATGCATCATGAAAAACAAAAAAAATCGCTACCCCTTCTACACATATACATACACATACTGACATTTTGGGGACTTTTTCAGAAAACCAAAAGCACTGGCTTTGCATAAGATGTCAAATAATGGTAGCAGAGATGACAGTTACATTAATACAGAATTACTATTCACATCCACATCAAACACAGCTCTAGGTGTAGTATCTTTATTTATTAGTTTCATATAAATTTCCTTGCTGAAGCTGAGGCATTTACAATGACTCACGACAGAAGTACATCAAATCTTTTCCTGAAGGAAATCTTACTGAGATGGACCTGTGGATTGACATTTGTCAGAATGCATTTACTTAAGATGGGAAATCTCGTCATGGCAAAAGTCATTACACGGTATTCTTGTTTTTAGTGAAATGTCAAGACCTCCTGCTGGCCATGCAAGCATGGTTCACAGAAGCTTATAGTTGGCTAAAAAATATAAGAAAATGTTCTTTATCACTGTATTAATGACAGGTAATAACCATTTAAAGAAGCAATCCTGTTTATAAGCATTTTTAGGGTAATCTTGCTAGTCTGTATTCCAGGTTCTCAGCTCAAAAACTGTGCTTAAGGTGCACATTGGATCATTTGAGTCTGATAATCTTCGTAATTATACTGAATTTATTTTGAAATCAGGTACAGGAACACTTTATTGGTTCCTGCATATGTGGAAGTGTTTTTTTAGTGTCAAATTTATATATAAACTGCCTTTTAAGAATTCTTTTCTGGTTTTGACATGCAATGCCAGCTCTGAAATCCAGACGAGGTTCAAATTTCGTAACTGATCAGACTTCATTAATTTCACTGGCACTGCAACCACAAGTCTTTTGATCCTAAATCATTTGATTACACGCTGTTTGAAACTGCAACACAGAACAACGACCAGACCCCCAGTGCAGCTTCCCAGGAAGCACCGCTAATGGTCTCACCTATTGACCTAATAGACAAGCAGGAATTTCTGTCACGGTGTAGAAGGTCGAACTGTATGCTGATTTTAAATAGTAGTCAAATATCTACCAGGGAAGGACTATGAGGACATCAAACTCATTTACTCTTTTAAACACAGCATATGCTTTGATTACAAATGATGTGCCAATTTTCTCCTTCATCTAACACCTGAGTTTTATCAATTTTCATTAATTTTTCATCTGCAAAGTTAATTGTGATTGTGAATCCCAAACCTCTGTGATGTCTTACCCTTTTTTATTCTTCCTTGAGGAAATTTCGTCCAAGCATCTCTGATGTGTTGGAGAAGCTTAGATTTGAAAACGTAGTTAAGGAAATTAAGTATAACCATCACCTTGTTTGGTTCACAGCTATCTTATGTAATTGTGTTACATGTATATAAATAATATTTGTTTTTCAAGGTGTTGTGACGTAGTATTTTGAAGCAAATATTATTTGTTGTCTGTCACACGAATAGCACAAGTGAATCTCACATCCCTTATGTTTACTGAAGGAAGCACAAAAACTGTCTTGCACACAGACAAGTGTTTTCCTTGTGAACTGTTACAGAAACTTCCCAACGCACTTCCTCTGAAATCAAGTCTTCCTCATGGAAGTTAAGACCGGCTTCAACTTCCTGCTGCTATTAGGAACCAGCATATCACTCCATCTTACAAAGTTCATCTCCATTTTGAATTTAATGGAAGCTTATAAAATAATATTTGATGACATGAAAGTATGCTTCCGATGATCTGCAAGTCACAACCCAGGAGGGTGCAATGATTCCAGCATTTATATATGTACTTCTGCTCTACAAAGCATAAATAACTGTAATTACAGTGCTAGAGGAAACAAAAATGGGAGAGGTAGTTTTATTTTTTCTTTAGATAATCAGTTGCATTGCAGACTAAGCAAACGAAGTCAGTGTAGGATGTGGAACTTCCCCAGCTACATAAACAAGGAATGCACATCCATAAGAGGGAAAAGGTACATGTAGGCACAAGTACAGTATCTGGAATAAGGCACAGAGGAAATACTACCCAACCTCCTCGGGAGTACAGTCAGGAGAGGTGGAGTCTTAAAATGGAAATAAAAAACAGAAGAGGGACTATTCTCAGTTATTTTACAGACCCGCACAGCTGGAGCCATAAGAGGATGGTTGACCCAAGTCCTCTGGGTAGAAGAAAAGAGGAGAAACGGTCTCTAAAACAGAGGCAACTGATCACTAGGTCAGTCAGTGGATCAGTTCTGTCTAGTACTAGGGAGGCATGCAAAGCCAAGGACTCCAGCCAGCCAGCTTTCCCTCTTTCCTCCTATTGAATTATTTCACTTGCCAGTGGAAGCAAAGGGGAAGAGAGATCTGATGGGAAAATGCAGTGAGAGCCTAGCCTCTTGTTTTTTCTTAAAAGGGTGGGTTGTGACTTCCATGCTTTAATCCCTCAGAAGACTTCTCGTAACCTCAGCTGGCATTTTCTCAGTGCATCTCTTAGAAGAAAGACTGACCATGATGCACACTGTTTAAAATGGCTGGTGTTGCACTAGGATGTACATCAGCCATGGAAAACTTTATATCTGCAGACGATAGCAAAGTAGGACTGTTGTGAACTGTGTGAAAAACAATTAACAATCTCCCTGAAAAGTCAGCAAGCATTTAAGAAATCATTGGGTAAAGTACAGTGGCTAAGATTCTGGGTAGGAGTTTAGAGAGCCCTAATTTTCAGTCTGGCTTTTAAGCTGTATTACCTGTGCATACACCTTACATCAGTATTCATCTCACCAGACTTTAGCTACTTCAAAGTAAGGTGTTTATTTTAAGTTAGGTACTTGGCTAGCTCTCTGCACGTATACAGTTATGTCTCTAGTCAAGAAGACAGGTAAGGACCTCACCTTCCAAAAAGCACCACTAAAGAGAGAGCTTCTATAAGTAGGTCACAGATGACAACTAACTTTTACATAGCTAAAGACACATGGAACAAATCACAGCTCTTTGGTCACAGTTGTAGGCTGAGGCAGCAGCCTTCCACTACTTGAAGGGCATAAGGAAGCTGAGGGGGACTTTTTACAGGGGCCTGTAGTGACAGGACAAGGGGTAACGGGTTTAAATTGAAAGTGGGGAGGTTTAGATTAGATATCAGGAAGAAGTTCCTCCCGGAGAGGGTGGTGAGGCACTGGAACAGGTTGCCCAGAGAAGCTGTGGATGCCCCATCCCTGGCAGTGTTCGAGGCCAGGCGGGATGAGGCTTTGAGCAACCTGGTCTAGTGGAAGGTGTCCCTGCCCATGGCAGGGGGGTGGGAACTAGATGATCTGTAAGGTCCCTTCCAACCCAAACCAGTTTGTGATTCAAGGCTGTGTTGTTGACCCCATTCTACCAATTAACCAGAGATTCCCTAAGCAAGCACACGAACTATCCTCAGTATTAACAGCTGCATACAATAGCAAAGAGTCATCAATAAAGACTTGGTACATCAGTTTGTTACTACAGCTCAGAGTGTTTCCATCTCAGAGGCAAACAGAAGGTGAGAAGCCTAATATCTCAGCAGAAGAAATGCAGGCAGTTTTTCGTTCACTTACTTTCTAAGGAATACACATCCTTTATTTCTCTACTGGGAAACAGAGTCTGTATATGTTCCCAAGCTATAAACTGATGGCGTAGACTATTTTTCTCACAGGTCAGATGTGAGGAAACAGAGCCGTTTCACTTCCTTCAAAATCTCTATATAAAGAGAATAGGAAAATGGGACCAGACCTATTGTTCTTACAGTTTCCTGCCTCCTTTTTCACTACACCTCACTGGAAAAAGCAAGGGTCTGCCACTTTGAGAGCATCATCTCTATTTAGTGTATTTGGGTAGCTAATAATACATAAATGGCTCTTGTAGTAAGTACACAGGCAATATCAGGAAAGCCTTTATTTGATAAAAAGGCTGTACATCCAAGTTAGCTGCTGCTGCTGTTTTTCTTTCATATGAAATATAGTAGCTCTTCATTCAGAGTGTTCCCTCTCTTCCAAGAGAGTAAGATCAAGCTATACAAATAAAAAAGCTTCAACTATTTTTGGGTTTCTTTCTTTTTCTCAGCCTTTTTTCCTAAGTCTTCAGTCCTTTGAACAGCTGGAGTATGATGATCAAATATGAACAAGAGAAAGGTCTGAGTTATGGACTACATTTACCCACTCTTGGCTACCCTAGTCCCAGGTTTTTTGCCAGGGTTGCAACAATTCCCATCGGAATGAACCGGGAAGTGGTACAAGAAGTTTCTGCTCGCTCCCAGCAACGAGCTGTAACTGGGGAACTGGGGAGGCAAGCACAAGCCCTCTGTATGCTCCCAGCAGGACTTCTTTGCTCTCTGCTGCAGTTCTTCTATCTGTATGAGATCCTCTGCAAAGGAACAGCAGGGATCATGCCCAAGGCTCGTCCTCTCTGTGTCTCAGCCATTTTCAAGACACCCATGAAAACAAGCACTACCCAGACGTCTCCCAAAGCTGGCCATGAAGAACCTACTAGTACCTCTCTCTGTGCTGGGAGAGGAAGAGGACAATGCGATGGCCTACTACTTTCCAGCACCTGTCCAGGCTCGGAGACCAAGGCTGACACCTTAGCCAGGTAACTGCAGGATTCCGCAAAGAATCAGCCTCGCCTTTTATCACAACCGTTGTTGGATCTGCTGGGGAGCACAGAAGAGATACCTATTTGGGACACCACCTTTCAGTCAGAGGGGTGACTATACATTCTAATCCCTTCCTAATTAAATCATTTTCTCTGCAAGAGAAAATAATTGCTCTTAGGTCAAAGGAAAAGACGCATGGGAAGGGCAATGAGCTGCTTTTTTTTCCCCTTTTATTTCACCCTCCAGTCAGAGACGCGTGCTTCATGCACTCAGAGCATTCTCTTTCCTCTGTCACAGACACAGATCTGGGTGAAGGACTTTGGTGGGAAGCACACACAAGGGCACACACAAGTTAAGAGTTTTATTAAAAAGATGTGTGGATAGCAAAAGATGCAACTGTCTCTCTGTATTTACACACATATATTCACTGCATCCTGCCAGTTTCCAATACACTCATTTTATGATTAATTCCAAGAACTGCAAGATCTGAACCTTTTTCTAGAAGGCACAGTGAGAAATAAAGTACTTGGCAAGGATTCCACTTAAATTCAGAGCGCTATGCACTATGTAGCATATGTAGCACTATGTAGGCTTAGCCCCAATTCTACCAAATACGGTCCCTCTAAAATGACGAAACAGAAGACGATGTTTCAAAAATAAAGATAAATTTCTTTAGAACATTTGAATGTGTGTTAATTAAGTATATTTTCACTCTGCTCAAATAGTAGGTTCAGTTCAAATAACATGTATTGATTTTACATTACAGGACTGTCATTAGCGTTTGCTAACTGAGTCAAATTTAGCAGGAAGTTATGATGGCAAGAGCTTTGCTTCAGGAATTATTTATACACTAAGAGGAAAACTACCTCTTTCTTCTCTGATATCTTGAGTCTCTTAATGCAAACAGAGTAAGTTTCAGTTCTGTGTACGTCGTATATATCTCACTGTCAAATGCAAAAATGGGGTTTCTGTGAATAGGAATGGTGGCGTGATGAAAATGCTACCGTATTTCAAAATCAGTTTCTGCTCCCAAGTATACCAATGTCATTGCCCGGTTATACTCCTCAATGTGATGGAATTGTTCTAGCTTTTACAACACTATTATGTGAGTTGGGGACATGGAGGTGAGGTCAGTGACCTAAAGGTCAGAGGGGGTTTGCTGTGGGGTCAGGGCCAGCTGTGAGCCATCACAGTTGTCCTGTGGCACACTGTGGGGAGGGCCCTGGAGGGGCAGCCACAGCCAGAGCCGGCCTCCTCCCATGGGAGCTGAGGCCTGGCTCCCTGGCTCCACCAGGCCTGGCCGGAGCTCCAGTCCCTCCGCATCACAGCCCTGCCCGGTGCCCTGGCCATGGGCCACTGGTCCAGAACTCCCGGCCCTGCCCAGTGCCCTGGCCAGGGGCAGCAGGATGGGATTTTTGTCAGCAACGATGGCCACTGCCCACCATGCCATCACACTCAGCTCCCAGCTGCCCTTGCTAATCCCTGGCAACAAAGGTGGATAAAGAGGTGTAACTGGAAATAGATCAGAGTAAGATAAGCTCTTCGGAAGAAAAAAAAAAAAGATAAGAGAGGGGACAGAAAAAAAAACCCATAAAATTTAGAAAGTGTGAGGAAATGAGTCTGTAAACCATATCAAAGCAAAGCTATATAAAGACCTTTAATGATTAGACTCCTTCCTACAGCCAGCACAGATGGAGCATACAGCATTCCTACTACCCCTCCTATACCTCACTCAGACATCAGAAAACTGTCATTGTAACAGTGTTGTTTTTAACAAAAGAAGCAGATTTGAAAGCATGTTTGGGTGGTTTGATCTAGAGGACTTTAAGAAAATTAAATAAACTACATTATATCTATCTTCAACAAATATAAGACTCAGAGTGAGTCCTACATTTTATTTATCAAGAGCAGCCCACATCACCATGGAGAAGAAGGAAGGGATTACAATCCTCTGGAAACCGATCTTAATGGAAAACAGCTAAAAGGACAGGCTGAGTCAAATTCTGACCAAGAGGCAGAACCACATTGTGAAATAACAAACTGGTGAATCCAGAATAGAGAAGGCACCAGAGCACAAGGAAAAGGTGAGTTGGAGTACAAATTCCAGGACTACCAATATTGTGGAGAATCATACTGCTAGTGTGAGGAAGAAATATGTTGAAAGAGGGTTAAAGGGCGACATTAAAATCCTTGAGTAACTAATTATAACTTAAAACTGTTAAGGAAAAGATAGAAATACGGAAACAAAAATATAAGTGAAATGAAAAAGGAAAGATACATCTATACATACAGATAAAAGCAGAGAATAGGACAAGGAAGCAGGAGTAAATATGTGTGTAATATGGGAAACAGAGATGTGAAATTCGGCTTTCGGCACTTCTTCCCACATGGATTTGTCAATTTCTGACAAATTTGGTAATCTGCCAGAAGTTTCCTGAAGTAGTTATTAACTACCCTCCCAGGTGATGGTTACTATTCAATGGAGTAACAATCAATTAGGAAGGGATAACATCCTCTTCCATCAGCAAGTTACAGTGCACTTCCACACTCAGAAAGCAAGAGGAAAAAGTAAAGAGTACGAGAACAATGAGAACTGCTCAAGAATCCAGGGAGATGGGAGCTAAGTAAATAAAGGTCGTGAAGGAGGTGTGAGACTGGTTTCAGACTAGCTGGGGCTTCAGTAACATCAATTTTAGGGCTACTGAGAGACTACGAAGGTAACACAAATCATTAAGAAAAAGTAATTGGAATATAGCCTTATCATACCCTAAGGCCGTTGTTATTAATATGTGAATACCTTTATGAATAATTATGTATGTTGGTGCCAAAAAGTACAAAGAAAAGTTAAACTATCTTACTCCTCCTGACTCTACAAAATTATAGATAATATATTTATAAAAGAGGATGTCATAATGAATAACCTGTGAATAAACACGGCTGCGAGACCAGATGGATTTATAGTTAAATGCTGAAAGGCTCTAAAAGGAGTTTTAATTTCTGTAAGAAGAGACTTATTTGATAGTATCATGCAAGCAGGAGACATCCTCTCCTTTTAGAAGAAACAAGGGTAGTTTTAAAATCTAAAGAGAGGTGAGATTTTACCACGCTGTGGTAACAACATTGCTTTAGACCCACCGTTTGCTTGCTGAATGCCCCCTGCAACGGCGCTCTCCTTGCACAGAAGGAAAGATGGATACCCCTCTCGTTACTGTCTGCTACGTGGCTCGGTGTGGAAAGGATTGTTTCTTCCACCACAGAAAATCTCATAGCCTGACATATGGGACACCCTTTTGATGGAGAAACAATTCCAGCAGGAGTGGTTGAAGAGAGGGTAGGTTCTTTGAAATATGGATGTCATTTGATAGAAGCTAAAATCAGCAGAATGTGAATCCTGACCATATGACAAAACTCATGTTCTTCAAAATTGCAAGAATGGAAACATCAAGGTTGGAAAGAGGTTGTAGGCTGTAACACACAGAATTTGCAAAAGTATTGGTACAAACATCTGTAAAGTGGATATATTTGCATTAAAATGTTGCTTCTATACAAAGGAAATAAGGATGCTTTTAGAAAAGCAGAACAGGGACTTCTGTCTTTCTAAGGGTTAACACCATTCTCAAAATATTCTTCTGTCCGAGAATAAAGTACCCTACCTCCAAAGGTATCTTCTTATTTGAAAAGATCAGGTAACAATAAAGTCTGAGACAGCAGCTTTTTTTTAACATCTCCCACTCGTTTCTAGCCTTAATCAACTTGTTTTTCTACTGAAGAATCAGGATAGAACAAGTTCCCATAATTCCTGATGAGTTGCAAGTAAAGGAGTGTATTGAGAGAGATTGTAAAACCTGCTCCACAGCCTTGTGTATGCGGAAGAATTCAGAAAGGCAGTGACAAATAACCTCAGGGCCACTTTTCTAAATTCGGGGAACTGGATGCAAGATGGAAAGTGGACCCAAATACATACTTCATAAGGCTGAAAGTTATGTGAAGGTGCTTTAATAAAAAATCTTTAAAAACCACAGCTTACTTCTATGCAAATAAGGTAGTACATGAGACCCACTGATGGTAATAAGAACTCAGAGATTCAAAGGCCCATCAAAAGCAGGTGGACCCTTTTTCGACGCTTGAAGATTGGACCCTGTACATGTGTGTGAGTTATGCTTATTTTTAGAAATGAGTCTCAGCACGTGTAAAAACAGCTTTTTAGAAACCAGCAGTCATTTCACAGCTGATAAAAGATACTGAAATCTGAACAGTGTTTGAACTGGCATTTCCCTTAAATGAATAAAACATTACTTTATTTCAGTAGCAATGGACATACATATCAAGCAAGGTCACATATCAAATTTTAAAAGTAACCCTTTTCTTAAAAAAAAAAAATGTTGTATTGATGCATAATTTGGCCCTGATTCTAGGAGCTGTTATGGGCAGCAAAATAACCTTGCACTTCCTTCCATCTGGGTCACTACACTTGGCCTTCCTATGATGATGATGATTTTCTCTGATCTCTTAAAAGGATGGTTGCTTTGATATCAATATATGTCACTGAACAGTTGGTTTACAGAAAATAAAATACAGTAAAATTAGGCACCATGCGGAGTATAGCATAACCCTTAGCTATTCAGAGCTCTGAATTCTAAGAAGATACCTTAAAAAGAGATAATAAAAGGTACAATATCTAAGAAGCCAAGGAAATATCTTCGTCTTGCTTTGTTTAAATCATAATTCAAGGCTGTTAAATCAACTTTTCATGTACCAAAGGCTGAATGTACTACACCAAAAGAGTATCACTGATACATTTTGGTGGGTAGGTGAATGGCTTCAGAGCGGTGCTATACACAGTGAAAACCCCAGCGTATTCCCACAAGTGTCCAACTCTCTAGCAAGCAGCGACGTGACATTTTCACATGACACGTCATGGTTTTAGTGAAATACAGTTGTTAAACTTCTGAATTTTTTGGCACTTGGACATGTGGGAATAGTCCATATTAGGGAACCTCCTCCCTGTATCATTCTTTCTCTCTCTTACAAACTGTTGCACCCAAGTGATCCCCATTAATGTCAAAAGAGTGCTCCCGCTGCGACAACGCAAAAAATAAAATAGCAACTCAATTAAAATAATACGGTGTCTGGGTTGCTTTTAAAGATAAACCTCAAAATTATTTTGACAGTAAAAGTATTCTGGGGTCCTTACACTAACTGATGAAGAATTTTTTAGCTACAGATATGTACATGTGTTAATCTTTCAAACTCCAGTGTCTGAACTAGCATAATCACTGAGCCGTTAAGACGCAAAGGCACTTGAACCCAATCATTTGCTAAGAAGAGATTTAAAAACCTCTTCTACAAATAGCTCTGTGTATCCAATAGAATTGCAGTATGAAATTCGGCTTGGAGGAAAGGTTACATTTGTTCTACTTGTAGAGATACTGATGTGACAATAGCTCAAATTAAGTGACCTACGCTGATAAGTTGGCCTTAGATAAGTCTATAAAATTGTAACTACTACATATATATAAAAGTTAATAATTTCTTCAGTATAGCCTGTTTTGAGGAATTTTTACTGAGAAACGTGATCAATCTGTGTGGTTTCATCATTACTAGCAACTGGGGTTGCAAAAGCTTGATAATGGTACATTTCTGGGAAAACTCTTTTTGTCTGTTATCTTAACTATCAGCTAACATATCAGTGATTTTCAGAAACTTTAGTTAGCAGCAAAAGGCGATACTGTGTATTTCAAATAGCAAGGAAGATGAATCTCTGCTTTAAGTTCAGAATATAACTATCTCAAGAGGCATAAAGGATGAGGTGCATAAGGTAAGCAGAGCAGTTGTCAACAGCAATCTGGAAAGGGAAAAATTGGAAGAGTTGTGAAGGTGAAATAGAAAAAGGGAAGAAGGATAAATTAAAAATGAGAGGATGCTTCTAAGAATGAAGTATTGGACTGCATCCTCATAAGGATTTAAATCAGTTCAGGCAGTCAACGGGTCTAGCAGGAGACCGTGGCATTCTGCATAGGCCCTTTACTCTGCTGGGGGTGTCTCCAGAAGCCAAGGTAGCTCAGGGGAAACTTGGTTAGCGTACTGCAGCGAGAGCACAGACTTACCGAGAGAAATACACAGAATTCAGGAAACACAACCAAGAGACAGGCAGAGCGAGCGCTCTGGCTGAAGGGATAAGTGATCTCTTGCCTATTCTTTCTTGCAAGACTGATGTACAGCAGTAATACGCAGGCCACCTCTTCTTGTGCGTTCTGCGGTGTTACTGCAGAAGGTATTGGCGGTGGGAAGAGAAAGCACACTGAGGGGGCAACCGTTTACAGCAGGGCCTACGGAGCTGAATGGGTAATTCCTCACCGGTTACCAGGAGAGCCTGACGATCCCGTGTGCCCCGAGCCCGCTGGAAGCCCTTCGGCACT
>NW_010256664.1:22907-35688 GCF_000690775.1 Eurypyga helias | reverse complement strand
GACCCCGATGTCTGCGCGTTCCCCCAGGAAAACGCTCACCCCCGGGCTCCATGTGCCACTTGAGCATTTCCCCCCGTCCCACACCTCCCTCAAGATACTGCTTGGACTTTGCTTGGGAGAGAGGCAGCCCTGCAGCCGTCCCCTCGCATCCTTCCTCCCCTGCTCGGGGTGGACAAACACAAGGGAGCCCTCGGGAGGAAATAAAAAGTTACGTTATCATATGTAATGCCGAAGAGGGCAGAGATACTGCTGCAACGCTTCTTGCACTGGCTACCTAGGTACGTCCAGTTGTCTTGATACCTTATAAATTCTTACCTGCCTATCGATTCATAAAGAAAGATAATCAAGCAAAAAGTTACGCCAATCAAACATACACAATCATTGACAAGCAAGGGCTGTGCTGAGCAGACAGCTGAGTTATTTTCTGTGGAATAGGAAAAAGTACACTGCAGACAGATGGGCTAAAGAAAAAGTAATCCTAGAACACTTCTTAAGTCTGAAAATATTCCCAAAGTGTTCTTAATCCAATCACCAGCCTCCCAAAGCCTGCTTCCCTCCCATCCCCAAAAGCAACCAGCTACGGAAGATGGACACAGTCCACCTGTTAAATCTCACAGCTATCAGAAAAGTCTTGTGGTCCCAGCTATACTTTGTAAAATGCTCAGTTCCCACCACACCATGAAGAAATCCGCAGGGCCCTACATCCATTCTGTACATCAAAAGATTAAGCTGCTGTATGAGATCAGGATTCCAAGCGGAGATTGTAAAGTCTGTCGTTTAAAGCATAGCAGCAAATAACTTTTATAACATCCATTAATCTCTTTGAAGCATATTCATGTATCCATTTCTCTGGAAGAAAGTGGTACATGCAATTGCTAAAAGCCTGCAGCTCCAAAACTAGCATCTCCACAGATTCATCCTATATGGGCTATTAATAGGTCCCTTGAGTCTTCCCTTGAGTAGTTCTAGTAACAACACCATAGTCTTAAGATTTTTTACATACAATCATAAGCAAGTAATTTTCACATGGAAGCAGTGTTCCTAATCTCTACTGTTTGAAGGCTGTTCTGGACAAGAAAGGTCTTGGTGCTTGCATGGTGCCCAGCACAGGAGAGTTTGAGTTTTTCTAGGGATGTCTGCCTACAGATTCACTATGATAACAAGAATTAGCTTCAGCAATCTAAGCAAGTAAGGGTCTTCCATTTATTTGAAACTTTCTTGATTCCTTCCTTAACCAAAAGTTCTTCGATATAAACCAATATGATATTCCTCATGGCAGCTCTGGGGACACAAACATGTCTAGACAAATCCAAAAATTTGTTCTTCCACCATTTGTATCCAGTGTGCCTTAACAAAGGTAAGCAACATGACATCCAGAACCCAGAAAGCCCGACTTCCTCAAGTGGCCGGTGGAAGCTGAGAAGCCAGAAACAGCTCTTGGTTTTGTTCCAGATTCCTTCCCAATAGAGATGTGGTAACTGTTCCTTCCACAGTTCCAATCCATCCTCTAACAGTGTGGATTATTGCTCCATCCAGTGCAAACACCAGTGAATGTAACTGTATACTTCATTGAAGGGAATACTGCGGAGTTACTGGCCTAGAGGTGACCTACTTTCCCCCCGGTCTGAGATTTAAGCTTTGGTCTGTCAACAGAAGTATTAATTGTCAGTGCTTTTTTTGTTGTTGTTGTTTCCTGGAAGCGTTCGTAATTGGGTAGGAAATTTATAAACATAAAATAAGGCCTGCTTTCCGCTCTCCATAAGCTGAAAAACTCAGGAAATTTCCAAAGAAATTAGAGGAACTTCCTACAAGATTATGAAGAGAATGAAATGGAGATTTTCCTACCTAACCTGTAACACTTACAAAGAGGCCATTTGTTACTCTGTAGTCAGCGTAACGGCTTGTAGAGGGTTAATTTCCCTCTGTTCCCAGAGGTGATCTTTTTTAATTGTGCAGTCTAACAGCAGCAGTAATGTTTTGCATCAGAACACAGAATTCCAGGTTGCAGCCAAGTATCTTTTAGGAAGACACAAATTTACAGGTTCACTAGGCCTTGGAGATTATAAATAACCAGAAGAAACACCCTTCCCTTGCTCTCTTCTTCCTCTGCCTCCTTTCTCAAAGGATGCTGAAGAACCACACCCTGTAAATGAACAGGCTCACCCTGTGCTCCATCACTGGGAGACGTCATATCATTCTATGATTCCATGACGTCACCTATAGGTAGCAACCTAACATAACCCATATGTGACTATAATCAACTCCCACCTGCAAAAGTCTGGGAGCTCAGATGGTCTCAACTGGCAGTGTGTTACACTAGGAGACAACATATTTTCCCCCCAAGCTGCTGTGTTTCCCTGCAAGTCTGCAGTGCAGTCTGCGCGATAGGAAGTGTGTCACTGACCTTACTGCGCCTGCTCACCACCTATGTAAGAATGCACAGAGTCAGGGCCCTTCTGTTCTGCTCAAGGGGGGTCCTGTTTCTCCACGCTAGTTTTCATGGAGGGCAAGCTAGTCAGAAAGGATAGCCATAAGGCAAGTTTAAGGCCTTCGCTCAGCGACAGCAGCAATGGTTTGACTCCGAAAGAGGTCTCTGGCCAGGAATGGGAATGCAGATCGTGAAACTCAAAAGTCCTGCCCTCATTTCTTCAAGGAGTTCACATCTGTGCACTGCCTCAGAGAGCTCCTTAGCGGAACAGTTGTGGCCTACCAGTGCTAGAGGCTGCACTGTCTAGAAGGGTCGTATATTGGTTGGGTATTTCACTTTTGTGGCCAACCAGAGCAGTCGAAGATATTTACATAGTCAAAGGCTGCAATGGGTACTCTGGGAGCTGGGAATACTGATACTCCTCTGCTTCTAGAAAACCAATCCTCCCAGGAGAAGTACATTTTGCAAATATTGTCTATGTTTGTGGGAAAAGTTAACTTTTGTTTTCCCTGGTTCTTTCTGAATGGACTCCCTCTGATCTCTGGCGAGAGAGAAGAGCAGGCACAGGAACCTTGAGTGCACCTATCAGATGGGTCAGAGTGAATCACTGCTCTTCCACTCATTTCTTTTCATCCAACTGGTGGAACCAACAGCGGCTGCTGCTTCACAATCAGCAGTCTGCAGATGGCTGGGAATGCTTTAGGGAAGCATGACTGCGACTGACAAACAAGACCCAGAAAAGAACATTAAGGCTTACTCTCAGGCCTTGTCTGCACTGGGGAATTTTCTTCCCTCCTCCAGATTCCCACCATTGCTAATATGAATGCAGCTGCACAATTGTTAGGGATGTTGGGAGTCATAATATATGAGTTTTCATCTCGTCAGCCATTTGCAGCACTGTGTCAATTAACCCTCCTCAGAGCAGGGTTAACTGATACAGTGCTGAAAACGGCTGCTGGAGCCGAAAGCTGTCTATACTAAGGCTCCCATTGTTGCGAACCGTGGTGCAGCTGCAGTGGAATCAGCCCATGTGGGATTATTTTGGTAACAATTCTCTAACCTAAAAACAGCCTAAAAATGCAACATAGCCACCATATGGGCCAAAACACTCTTCCGCTGCACCTCACAGCTATGCATCCAGGCTGTCACCCTTCATAATGAGATTTTTCTTATGGTCCTTTCAGTCCAGAAGGTCCTTTTCATATTTCTTTATGAAATACTCAGTAGACTTCATCTCAGCAAACTGGTGTTCCTGTCACCTCCATAGGACTGACTGCCTCTGCTCATTAGCTCTCACTAGCTTGGGACTGGAAGATGCATGGAGAAAGAGCCAGTTGTCTGGTAGTGTCTTTTTGTTGATTCATACCTTCATTAATTTAAAACAAAATTTGTCCTTTCACTCATGGAAATTTTGTAATTTGTTTTCGTTTTCAATTTCTTCGTGCAGACCTGGTTCTTGAGTTTAGGCTGGAGATTCTTATTCACCAGCAGTTCTGCTTTTTTTTGTGCCAACAAGTAAAGCCCTATTTATACAGAGCAGCACCCTGAAGACTGAAGCTGATTTCCCATGGTGTAAAGTTCTATTTCAAATTAGCAGAGTTGGTAGAATCAGTCCCACTTGTTTCCATGTGCTTTAGGAAGCAGTTATGAAACGGGCTGGTGAAATGGGTGTTTCACACCCTGCTGAGTAAGACTAATACTTCTAAAAAGCCCCTCTCTATCCCTCTCCCACATCCCTGTCCAACACTAACTAAAACAAGGAAGTGGTGTTTTGCATTTGTTATACTTTTGAACAACTATTTATCAGACAGATGCCGGCAGTCAGGTTTTTTTAAGCGCAGTTTGCCAAGTGCGAGAATGTTGAAGCCCAGGCTTAGCAAAAACCTCAGTGAAAAAGCTCACTAAACTCTTGATTAATGACAAGCAGGTTTCAATTCATGCATGGCATTTTATGCAAATACAGAACACAGCTATTTGCAGAATGGTAGACAACTGCATATGCTTATAAATATCTACAGAGGCTCAACATACCTGCCCAGGGAAAAGGCAAAGGGGCAGACACGGAGGAAGTTCCGTCCCCAGCAGCACTCCACTCAGCCATGGAGGTGAGCCATAGAGCTTAGCTCTGGGTGCTGGGATGTGGAGGAAAAACTGATGTGGCAGAAACTTGGATACGGCTGGGTATTTTGAGAAAGCGGAAAGGAACTGGCTCACTCTTCCTTCATCTCTGATACTGTTGCGGTGGCTGTTTCTCTCTCCCAGAGATCCCTTTGGACAAAGTGAGGGAGTGGGCAGAGTAACTGAGCTGCCTGCAAAGCAGGTGCGACAGCTATCTGTGGAAGGCAGGAGGAGCAACATATTGACTAACGCTTTAGCTCAGATCGAGCTGTGGGGATGCATAACAAAGTTCTCAGGTCACAGTTGTCACATAAGGAGCCTGCCTCTTGGTAAACGTATTTATATATTTGCTTAAATGGTTTGCATTAATCTCCTGAAAGGTTCTTCTAAGAATGCTAAAAAAGCTCCCACCCCAAATCCCAGTGGAACTGGATTTCTCCTCTCCCTTAGCCCCTTTTCCCTTCAATATTAGGCTCAGTATGTTGCATATGTTTTCATATGAAACTCTGTGATTAAAAGTACTTAAAACTGGCTCATTTTTCTCTGCAATGAGTTCAGTTATTTCCTTTTTATACCTTCCAGAATTTACTATACCATATCTAAATATTGGCTGCAGTCCACATGTTTTAGATCATTCTCTATAATGGTCCTGTTGTTATAGAATCCTTTGTGTGTGTGTGAGAAAGAGAGAACATGCATATGTGTTGGAAGCAAGGCAGGGTGCATATAATTGTTTGGAAAGAGAAATCAGGGTGTATTAATTCCATAAGTGATTTCTGAACTGATAACATAAAAGTGATAAAAATAGTGAGCAGTGAAATTATAGACCTCCAGTACATTACCTTGTATGTGTGGTAAATAATACTTCTGATCCCAGCATGTTACTCTACTATATATATTCTACCAATAAAATGACTCATTCACCTTTTGTTGCTCTTAAATTTTAGAGATCAAATTTATTGTTGTCACACTTCCTCATTTTTACTTACGTTCTAAATGTAGATCCTTCGACCTGAGTCATATGACGTGTTACTCAGCGGTAAGCTACATGAAGATGAAACTAAGGCAGCAGCTGAAAGTCCTTACGCATTACGCAAAAAGCTCATTACCTGCTAAAGACTGTACAGAGAATGAACACATGAAGGGTAGGTTAGCAGTCTAGGGGAAAAGCAGGATTTGATGCTTCATTTGATAAATCATAAGCTTTAACCAAAACAAACAAACACCTTTACTCACGGTGTCATGAGGATTTAACTGAGAAATGCCTCTCTAGTCCCAAGACAAAATGAAAGGTGGAGTCCTGTCCAGTGGACACCTTTGACTCTTGCCTGTGACTCCACACACAGAGGGTACATTTAAGTGGCAAACAGACGGCATCAATCATCTACTGCACATTCATTCCAAACACAAACTGCTTCTGTGCACAGCAAGTGTGGCCTAGCTCACAGTACATTGGATAAACCAGTTGACACTCAGGGCAGGCTGAATGTCCCCACAGTTGCGGGTTGGAGTCACAAGTGCATGCCAAATTTGCACCCAAATTTCCTTTAACTTCTGCTTGTGGACAAGTCTGAAGACAATCTGCCATTAATGTAAATTCAGACCACTTTCCCACGTGAAGAAGCTCTCAACCACCCGGAACAGAACAGATGCGAAAACCCCTACACTAACTATTCCACTCATGTCCCACACTGGAGGGTCCAGAGTCAGGGATTAGGCAGTTCAGAGAGCTGTGTGGATATAATTTTGTACTGGAATGAATTTCACCCAAAGAGGCTATACTTAGTTTCTATAATTTTTTTCCCCCCAAGCTAAGATAAATTTCTGCTTTGGTCCATTAACAATACTTGTATTTTTAATCAGAATTATTTTGTACTGTATTTTCTTTGGAAATAACAGTAATACAGTTTATGTGAAATACAAACAAATGAGAGAAGGATTTTTACCTAAATGTATGAATAGCATTTTGCAATTTGTCATTGTGATATATTTATCTTTTGAACTTTAAGTGAGCTCAGCTGAAAAAAATGCTTCGCTTCAGCACATGACTGGAAAGTATATTACACCAGAGAAGTATGTTGCTGTTTCAGTTTAGAAATTAGCGGCTAAATACAATTTTCCACTATACTTGCTTTCACAAAGTATGTAGTAAATTATTTACATTACAGTAAATTCTTAGTACATATTCCTAAAGGTGTTAAAATCAGCATTTGCGCTCAAATTAATGGATATTTTGTGAATGTGCATTAAAACTAGGATCCTTAAGATCTTTTGTTGCCTGCTGAAGCCTTAAACCCACTGTAATACGGCTAGAACAAAACAAATTTGTCAACAAAATGAACCCTGAGGGAAAGAAAAGAAGCTATTAGGGAGCAGGAAGATGCAGACTGGCCGGTAAAGCACAGACGGTGTGCGGCATCTGGAGGTTTGGGTCTGATCCCTCCTGTCTTGCACCCATCTCCTGCCAGTGGCACAGTTGTGCTAGTTACTATGCATCATTTTTCTGATCCAGACTTCACGCAGACCAAGAGGTGCCTATGGTTTCCAGCTGGGCATGCTGCATCAGCGGCTGCGGTGGCCTCTCCCCAGCTGAACGCGCGGAATGGTGCCGGAGTGCTGTGCCCAGGCTCCCTGGCAGCGCTGGCTTCCCTGCACGCCTGCACAGGTCTGTGCTCCGGAGCTGCCCCAGCAAACAGGGCCGCCGGGAACAAGCTGCTACCACAGCAGCACAAGCGTTCTACCTCCCTTCCCCCGGCCGGCTTGGGAACAGGGAGGAGAGCTGGCTGCAAGCTGAACGAACTCTTCCGGCAACTCCCAGCCGCCATTTTTGCCCAGGGGTCATTTGCCTGTCACATCCCAGACATGTAACCCTCGTGTGATGGGAGAGCAGCCAAGCAGCCATCAGGAAAGGCTGGGGCCGGGTGGGAGCTGCGGCTGCTGCCAGAACAATTCATCTGACACACAGCCCGTTCGTTACACGCTCCAGTGCTGTACCCAGGGAAGAAGGCTGCTGGGAACAGGCTGTGGGCCTGATAAATTGTCCCGTCTGCCATGAAAGCTTGTGCTCCATAGGATGAGCACCTGTTTCCTACAGTGTACAGTCATCATGTTTCCAAACTGTGCCGTTTCTTTGATAATTTGATTGCTTTTTGTCCGTTCTCCCTGTATGCATATATGGAGTACAAAGGAGGATCCAGGGCTTGTAGCACCCGTTGGGAGTTCAGGAAGTGGAGATTCCTCCTTTCCCATAGCCAAGCGTTCTTCATTCCTCTCTGACCTTGGGGAAAACACATCCACCCTGCTCCCTGGACGTGTTCAGATGCCCACCTCCCACCAAGCTGAGCAAGAATGAAAAGTCTGTGCCCTATCAGAAAAATGCAGATGGGAGTATCTCTTGTCTTCCAGGGCCATTATGAACATGAAGACCTGTCTGGCTTACAGAAACTAGGGTAATGGCAGTCATTCAAAAATCGTACATATGACAGAGAGGTTGTGCAAACACTGAGGAAAAGCTGCATGGTTACCTAAGGCAAAGAAACGTCTTTAAATATTTTTAGTTGTGACTCAGAATTAGTAAAAAGAGGTTTAAACAAACCTTTGTACTTACATTTCTGTCTGAAAATATTCCTAGCCTTTTTTTTTTTTTTAAAATAATGATATTAGTAAGACTCCATTATATAATCACAAGAAAATTAAAACTCTCCAGGGCATTATCTTAGCTGTGTAATTAACTGGGGTGGTTAAAAGTACAAAGTGAACCTGAAGCAAAATTTGTACCAGAACCACACCTCATTATGTTTTGCTACCTACGTCTGTCATAAATAGAGATGTTTATTACACATCTGCCATTTAAAGTATGTATTACATGCAATGTTATATTTTATTTAGATTTAAAAATTTAAAAACACATGATGACAAGCTGTGTTACTATTAACACATGCCTCAGGGACCAGGGGTGCACATTCACATTGTGCCTTAGGTTATATTACAATTCAGCCACTCCAGAGCTACAAATCGTTTACAGAAGTATATTGTGTAATTAGTGTGCCTGATTTCATTCCGTGGAGTTTCATTGGTGTGAAAGAACAATCAAGCCCTGTATATCCATTCACATTTATTAGACCAAAGTTTGTAGTCTGTCCTTAGAGCACCGCTCCCTCCTCTGCTTTCAACAGCAAATGGCACTAAAATCTCTAGAACTTCCCAAAGCAAAAGCAGTTATTTTCTTTCCTTATGATTATTTTATTTTTCTTCACACCAGAAGTGATTCAGTATTCACTCAAGTGTATGGGTGGAAAGGGCAAGAGATGGTGCACCAGTTGTATACTTCCTCATTCTCTCTTTGCGTTTGCTTTCCTGAACAGACTGCACTCCTGGACTAGCTCCAGGCCTGGCTTTGAAGAAATCTTTCACAGAAAAGCTTTCGTGGAAAATCATCTTGTCCAGGATCTGCATGGAATGAAGTCCCTCTGCATGCATATGGGTTATTTCCAGCAGATCCTAAATAATTCACTTGGCCAGTGAGGAAAAACAAATGTAGTTTCTTTGATGCAACAACTTCGATGAAGAAAAATGCCACCTACTAGTCAGCTTTTCTTTGTAAGCTGGTTATCCAAAGTGAGTTCCTATCACCATTTTCTAGTTATCACATCCTCTTATTTGTGTGTTAAAGTAGGACAAATTTAGTGTATCTTACATATCTAAGGTATAGATCTGCATAATGAACATGATGATGTGATGTTCTGGGTAGTGTTAGTCAGATCACTGGCAAAGGAAGTTAACCATTAATATCAGCCCTATCAGACTTTCCCATAGCATTTCATAGTATGGTTCACCTGGAAGTCCTGACTGGTTTCTAAAAAGCTGAAGTAGCAAATATTAATGTTCCAAATTAAGTCAGGCACATCCCTTCAGACCAAATCCAGGAAAGTATAAAGTCCAGTGGCACCTTCAGCACCCACTGCTTATCTGAGAAGTCTTTCAAAATTTAGTCCTTGTGTGATCGGCCAATCTGCAAGACCTAGCATGGGGAAGAAAGCTGAAACGCTAGCAATTCACAAAGCCTGTCTGGCTCTATACTTCTCCTCATCAAATATAAACATCAGAATCTCCCAAATTCCTCAATACCACACTGTAATCCAGACCTGTACATAAAGTAACTGGCAAAACCTGAACCCAAGACATCAAGCATTAGAAAGAGGGATACACTTGAAACAATTTCCGTAACAGCAACATTCTCCACTGAGGAGACCTCTGTCCTCAGGTTTTTAGCTTTGTTCAGCATCCTAGGGTCATTTCAGACACCAAAATCACTCCAACAGAAGGAAGAAACCAAACAAACCCAAAACCCAAAAAGCTATCTGAGCTTAACAGAAGAAGATAAAGATGCCTCCACTGGCAGAAAAGCTGCAGTGGGAGCTCAGCAGACCTCTTCCTATTTTATCTGTCTCCACCCCTTTAAGTATGCTCAGACTGGTCAGGCAGTAAATGTACATACAGCGTGGAATCACAGCATATAGAGTCTTGTCCATTTGATTGTCAGGGTCATGGAGGGAGTTGGCTTAACCACACATACATCTGCGTGACAGAAGATTCTGAGGGAGTGGAAAAAGGAGTAGGGGACAGAAGAGGGAAGGGACTACATCTGTGGTCAGGTCTGCTGAGAAAGGCATATCAAGTATAACACAGAAAATTGATTAATTTATGCCACTTATGAGAATACTTGGGATTTATTGACATTATTTCTCATGCACTTTTTCTTGCACTTTTAAAGTCTGGCTACCTTAGTACCATACATCTGACTACAGGAAGGAAAAAACCCACATATTGACACATTAGAACCTTCTTAATATTATCCAAAATAACTTTTCCATATAGCAGTTTAATGCACAGCAGTCCAGTGGAAGTTCTAGGTATATTTCCATGTGATTGAGTGTGTTTAACAACTAATGCCTTAGAGACTCTTGGCTGACTTGTAGAATAAAATTATACATTACCTGATGGGTTAAAATGGACACCTGAAATTTAACATAGATCCAGTCAGAGTATTGTTTATTCTACCCATTAAAGGATGATATTCCATATTTATGGAAAAAGAGAAATGTTTTATTGCGGGAAGAAGCTGTTTACAGGGTATATTTAACTACCTGAGTTTAGCCCACTACTTTCAGAGGACCAAACTTTTCAGAATAGTCAAAACCAAGCCACTCTAAAGAACCAGTAAAATATATGCAACATACACCACGTGTCTCTATAGTCTAAATGTATAGTCTGTAAAGATATATTTCTCAACGAAAATGTGAACTCTGAGTTTAAGAAATAGAAAGTCAACGGGGTTTTTTCTTTATCTTTAAAGCCAAATGTTTAAACTTCCATGAGTCTAGTAACACATGCTTTAAATACGAACATATAAGTCACAGTTTCACGTAAAATTACTATTTCATGACAGAGTATCTTGTATTTACTAAAGGTTAGAGTAGGTGCTACATCCATATTAGAAATTAACAACTGATAACTTTGATTTCTGACAAGGTAGAAGGTAACGTTTGCCCAGTAACATCAGTACAGATGCTTCTGTTTAGCTGAGTAAGATTCTTGGAGTGTAAATTGTAAGGAAATCCAAAAAATCTAGATGTGAGACGTTTTAACATTGTTTTATTGCAAGTGTGTATGCCCTTTAAAACACAATATATTTATCTGGGACTCTTACTGTTTGACAGATTGAATACTCTCTTAAATGCATGAACTTTGTGTGAAGTAAAAACTGTGGATGGAACATTCATGCATTAATGTTTATAACTAAATAATGGAATAACAGAGCTGAATATAATACTCTCCTATTTCCAGAAGTTTGTCTCACTCAAAGACATCTTATCTTCAATGAGAATTTTGTACCTCATAGGGTCAGTTCTTTGGCCAGGACCCAGCTGAGTAGGTAATTCCTTTCTCTTCTGTGGGGTTAGGAACATGCCTAAAATTAAGCAGGAGACACGCTTTGCTGGACAGAATGCAGAGTACTACAGATCTTTCCAGATTCTCATCTGCAGGATGAACAAAGTGACACTTTGTATTTTGTTCTGTTGTATAGCGCTGCATAGATTTGAAAAAGTATAATCAAGAGGGCAACTCTTGAAACTTGAAAAAGACTTGAAATTTATCTCTGTTTTTATTCAAAAGTGACCACCAATCTGTTTTTGTAGGATTCTCCTGCTGCTGCAGTCAGCAGAGAAGGTTAGCTGAAGCCACTTTGATTTTGAAGATAGGTGCTGCTGGAAAGCTACTTGTATTGCATCAGTACCCCTATTAATTTTAACATTTAGGGCAAGCTGCCAGGCTCTACTAATTTTGCAGTGTCTTGGGACTCTCAATACAGAGACAGTGTGGGGAATATTTGGGAAAGGCAAGTTGCTATTGATGCCATGATTTGATAATTTATTTTGTTTTGCGCGGAAGAGAAGCTTCTCCGTATTGTATACTTTTAAAAGAAACCCCTAGTATGTACTGCAGAATGGATGGCACACCACCAGAAATCATTTTAAGCCTGTCCTTCTGAAGAAACAATTCATTAATTTCAACCATACTTGAAAGAACAGCCAAAGTCTCGAAAATAGTAAGGCCCCTACAGGTAAATGAGAGGGATCTGAATGAGTGCTCCAACAGGGGGCAAGTTAGGCAGAATTCAGGTGTAATATGTTAAATTTGACAGTAGTCCTTTATCCAATCAATACAAATGATTGACGCCTGTCCTTCTGAAGAAACAATTCATTAATTTCAACCATACTTGAAAGAACAGCCAAAGTCTCGAAAATAGTAAGGCCCCTACAGGTAAATGAGAGGGATCTGAATGAGTGCTCCAACAGGGGGCAAGTTAGGCAGAATTCAGGTGTAATATGTTAAATTTGACAGTAGTCCTTTATCCAATCAATACAAATGATTGACCATTCAGAAAGTGTACTGTTCCAGGCTTGCTGCAAAACTCCTCTTTTTGTTTGGTTTTTGGAAAGTCAGATGTGGGATTGTTCACAGCAAAAAGGAGGAGGGGAACCAGAGGATAACCAGCACCCACAGAGAGTGTGTTCAGGCTTCATTAGCTACTCACAGAAAAATGCATGTGGTTGCTCCAGATTTACCTGTCATTTAAGACTTTAGATCGTAAGTAAATAGGTGTAGAATCCAGTAGCAGCTAGAGCAGGAAAGTGTGGCAAATGGTATGAATGAGGCAAAAAGGGGTTCAAG
>NW_010256664.1:0-22884 GCF_000690775.1 Eurypyga helias | reverse complement strand
AGAAAGTACGTTTTTTGTTCACACTGGAAAAAATAGAACAATACACACTGAAGAGACGTTTATTGGATACAAGAAATACGATGTTGCAAAAAGTAATAAAAAAGGAGATATGGAGAGTTATTAAAATGGAATATTAGAGAAGCCAAACCACATTTATGTACTCATTTCCTCTGAGAAATTTTACAGTGTTCGAAATCTAAGATTTGTCTCTTGCAAAAAGTAATCAAGCATTGTCATGGATTTCCACAGAACAACACTCTGGGACAGGATGGACAAGTAGAACATAGTAAATGGGTAGGCAGGCACAGGTGCAGAGTTACTGGCAGATCTGCTCTGAGGGTCCAGTGGGTTCTTCATGACAGTTCTCATTGTGGGATTATTACTAACATGGATTCCCCCTTTCCAATCAGTTTTGCATTTTTATTTATTTCTGGAATGCTTCTTGCTTTCATGAGATGCTCTTTTGGAAGAAGATGCCTCAAATACAAGCATGGGAATGGTAGCCCAAAGTCATAGTCTTTTCCCTATCTTCCCTGGGGTCATGCTTTGCAGGGAGAGGCATCTGGAAGAAGAACTGAGTCTCCTTCCTTCCTTTATTTATAAAGCCAAGGGTTTTAGTAAAACAGTGAATCAAATCTCTTAGATGAAACAACACTGTGTGTCTCCTGACAGTTCAGAAGAGGTGAATATCTCAGGGCCAAAATTTAAAGTTTTCACTTGGTTATTATTCATTCCTTCCTTGGGCAGAACTTCATTAGCTTTGCCTGAGGAATAACCTCAGAATTCAGCTTTTGAAGGATACCAAGTGTCTTAAAGATTATCCTAAGTGCAACTAAGATCCTTCAGGCCCAAGTGTATTCATATGCTTCTCAAATTAACCATTCCAGGGTGTACAGAAGAGATCATCATAAGTCTTTAAGCAAAAAACTGAAACATCATTATTTAAGCCTGGGAACACTGGTAAAGGGCAACACTCCTCTGCTTTGATGTTCTAGAAAAATGTAAACAAAAGCTGTAATTTGTGAGGTTGAGGATTGATCAAGTTTTCAGAGTGCAAAATAGCCCTACAGGAATTTGGTGGAAGTATCTGAAATTACTGTAGGGAAGAAATTTGATCTTATTTAAAACCTAATTAAAGCCTTCTGCATCTCCACAAAACCTCCGAAACCCTGGAGATGTCTGATGGTTTACCCTCTGGGGAGAACACACAGATATGAATTTTAATAGTGTCTTTTGGTAATGTGGTGGATATAGACAAATTGATTACAGCAGTCTGGAAAAAAGCAGGTGATGCATTACCAGGGCCACTGGGTTCATGTTTTCCCAGACATGGTGAAGGCCACCCAGATCGTAAAAGAAAGTGGATATCTTTAAAAATTTGAGTTCTATGATTTGGGGCTTGATATGGCTTTCTTGTTTCCAGATACACTGGATTATATCAAAAGAAAAATAAGATGTATGGCCCAAATTCTGTTCTCATGTACACAAAACCAAATCTAGGCTAAAACTTCTGACATAGATGGATTTGCTCCAGATTTACACCCAACAGAAGAGCAGTCCTCTCCTCCTGATTATAATGATGCCTATCATTATTTAGTATCTGAAGAGCAATATGAAACCAAAAGAGAATAAAAGTCTAAGAAATCTGAACTCTGAGATAAGTGCTTCTACATGTTTGCAAGAAATACCAAACGGAACATTCTTTAGAAGTCCCTTATGAAGATACTTGTGCCTGCTCTCAAAGGACATAGTTGTTAAAAATTTGCCTCCAGGAACACTAGGCATGCACCCTGACAGGACATAAAGTCAGTGTACTGTGATAACTGGAGGCTCCTTACATCCTATTTCTTTCTAGCCCATTTGGATATATGCTGGGACAATTAGATATACACACACGAATAGCGAAGACATTTCACTGACATGCATGAGTATTACAACAGATGGCAAACCAGATGACAATCCTACTGTTGTTTAATTCTCTAGCTTTGAATGTTGTCTAATTTTGTTGGTTAGTATTTGATACATGTGGAAATACACACACCAATGCAGGTTTGCTCATATGGATCATATTGACATGCGACCTCCTTTCAGATCTAGCCATTTTTCAGTACCATAGCTAGCCTGCAGCCTGCCACAGAGCCGTGAACTTGGCATGTTGAGAAGCCTCACTCACTCCACTGTTCCATGATATTAGCCTAGGTTTGAAAAAGCACATGGATGTAATCCAAACAGAAACTAACTGTCCATACAGAGATGTGGCCCTGGAAGGAAAGCTCTGCTCAGCTCCATCTAGCTGAAAAACTAAGACACTTCTCTCTGTGCCATGGAAAAACCTGAAGCTTCTGTTTTCCCAGATATGCAGGGCTGTCCTTTATCAGGGATAGAAATGAGGTATGTATTGGAAACACTGATGGGATTACATGTCTTGGAAAATGCAGCATCAACCATCCTCTTCTTTTAAAACAAGCACAAAGACAGAAATGTTGAGCTGTCATCCTGTCAGTCAGAACCATTCATATCTCTAAGTTAATGTTAAGTAGTCCTAGCCTAAAATAGAGGAGCTACACTGAAAACAGCAAGTGGAACTTTCTTAACCATTAGAACGAAGTCATGCTTGGCCTTAGACTCTTATTTACATTTGGCAGTGGCACCACCCTAACCAAAGGAATGGAGAAAGGCCATCTTCTCCCTCCTTCCAGTATCCTTTAATCTGGTGGTTAAAGCACGCCCTGCTGGAAGGCAATTCTCTTGGGAGTGACTCCCGCTCAAAGATGGGCAGTCTCTTGTGCTCAGACACTTATACCAAAGGCAAAATGGCTAGGCAACCAGAACTGGAGCCTTGTTTCAGAAGAAAAATCAGTTGCGTCGAATTCTTTGCAGAAAGGATGTTGGTAACATCCTTCAAGAAGTGCCAGGCTGTAGATGCAGAGTGAATGTAAACAGTTCCTGCAACTTTGAATGAGGCCAATTCGAGGCATTTAGAGCAGCTCAACTTGTCAGCTGTTTTGGAACCCAGCTCTTCTCCTACTGCAGAGGAAGCATCTAGCACAGAGCCCTGAGGAGCAGGTGTGAAAAGGCTGGTGTTGCACGAAATAACTTTTAGGCACCGAAGTCCTCACTAGATCTGGCCTTCGGCACCTGTGAATCACTTCAAACACCAAGCCAATAATCTAAATTCTTTAGGTGTTTCTGGGAAGAGCAGTGCCTGCATACCTGAAAGAAAGTCTAGGTCATTTAGCTTGCATTGACAAAAGTGTGCTGGCTTAGCTGCCCTTGTCTGCAAGTTCTAGCCTGGGAGTCTAGTCCCCCTTCTTTGTCCACCCAAGCAACTTGGAATACAAATAGGCAGATATTTAATTTTATTTTATTTGGTTTGGGTTTTTTCCGTGCAAGGTCTGAAATTACATAGGTCTGTAATGGGGATTTTTCTTCTGAGTTACAAGCTATTGTCATGCCTTTATATAAATCTTTTTTTTTTTTTTTTTGGTCCAAATATGAGCTAGCAAGGCTTAGCTGGTATACCTCAAGTTAGTAATCTTCTTTTGATCCAAGGCTCATATTGTTATGTGTTTGAAAATACTACTCTATTATGCAATGCTAGTTTTGCATCAACCTTTTTCCTCAAAAAACTATAATATAGCCACCCACCTCTACGACAGCAGAATGGTTGCATCTTGTATCAATAATCAGTGCACGGTAAACAAGGAGAGGAAGGTGTTTTCTTACACAACAGGATAAGTCTTTGACTTGAGAAACCAGACTGTGAGAGGAGACTGCTAGGCATGCAAAAATTGTGTCATATAGCATTTCTGATAGATTTACAAGACGGAATTACCGGCTTCAAAAACCGACTAAAAAAACAATCAAGACCAATTGAAATAAAATTGTATAATATCTGTTTGTCATGTATGGTATGATTTTACAGCTAATTTGCAATCTGGCAGAGTTTATACAATTAACTGATATAGTTAATGTAGTATAACAACAAAAACAACACAAGAAAAATGCCCCCATGACTTAAAGATGCAAGAATATGGGTTTCCCACAGAGTTGTGAGAAAGAGTCTGGGAATTACATTTGCTTTTCCTTTTTTCTTATTTTGCCTTTGAGATGAAACATTGACTGGTTTCTCCTAAACCCATTCCAGCTCTGGATAGCTGGACTTGTTACAGAGCTAACCATAACATGCTAGTAGCTAGGCTGCCGTTGTTCAACGATGTTGCTAGAAACACTGACAGGAAGTGCCATACCATGGCTTTGAAAATAGCGGGAAGGAACTGAGGAGCATGCATGTTGATGTGGAGTACAATTATTAGATCAATGTTGTGTTTAGTCTGATATGCAGTCTCTAAGAATGTCAGCAATTGATGAAGGATCATGAAACCAAACAGAAGGAAGCTCTAGGTCATTTTAATGGCATATAATGCTGCCTGTGCTCAATTAACTGTTTAGACCAGCCACTAATAACTTCCATTAGAATAAGCTTGGCCTCATGAGCTGGGTGTTTGTCTCTCTACAGTTCTCATTCTTTGTTTTCTGTTTTAAACTGAATATACATGGTTGTTAACAATCTAGTTGCTTTCTTTGGGCTTGCTAAATTCCTGGTCTGAAGCTTGCAGCAATTAGTTCCTTTAGCTAGCTGTTTTCCATGCTAAGTCATATTTTGCTCCCTTCGCAGTTGAGTGACCTTCAATTACATTGAGAGGGTAAGCAGAAGCATCCTATTTGTCTTCCCTGCATTGTTCCCCATTGCACAAAGCCTGTAAAAAGACACACAATAAACAGTTCCTATCTTGTCGTTTGCCTTGGCTGGATCTCCCATCTGACGGTCATTGTAATGTATTACCCATCTAGGCCCTGCTCTCTTGCTTTTACAGGCCAGAGTTTAGATTTGATTGACGTATCAGTTGCTTTGACTAGCTCCAATAAAGAAAAACAAAACAAACAAACAAAAAAAAGCCACACAGCTGTAACTACCCACTGTTCTCTTAAAAAAAATGTGACCAGCTTTCAAAAGCTATCCAACACTGTGAGAAACTCATTGACGTAACAGCACTGCTGCCAGAAAACTAACAAGGGCAAAATTAGCCAACTGAGAGCATTCATGAACGACAAGAGAGAGAACCAGAGACCTGTCTTCGAAGACAGCAGCAGAAATAATACAATTTTTAGTATGGTTTTCATGTGATGAACTAGCTGTTCCAAAAGCCAGTATTCTTTCATAGGCTGCCAAAGCTGACTGAAGGAAACATCCAGTCAAAGCCTGTAACTTAGGACCAGTTTTCCAATTGCTTAGGCAGTTTCCGACTTATACAGGTAGCAGTAAAGAGCAGTGGATTCATATTTCACAGAGCTCAGGTTAAATCCAAACATTGATGAGGGTCTCCTGAGAATTCTTTGTGAGGTTTGCATATACTTTTTTTTTTTCCTTTGACGATCCTGGCAATAATCTGCAAGGAGTTCTTTGTTTGGTCCCTGTGGAAATTTTTGGCTGGTTTATGTTTACAGAATCAAAATCAGAATCAGTGAAGAGAGACAGGGAAAGCATGAAAACTGATGCAGAGCAAAGAGCAAACAGGGAAGTACCAACCTTTGTTGATACCAACAAAACCTTACCCATTAGCCTTTGTTTACTCTCCCCATGTAGTGTGTGCTCTGCCTTCCCTCATTTTTTACAATCTAACAGATGAGTTAACAGAGAGGATCTATCTCTATAGAATAGGGAATCCATTTTAGTAGGTTGACTGAGTTAGTTGGCTGGTCCTCCCATTGGAGCAATTTGCTAACAGCAGGAGTGTATCCAGCAAAACGTAGTTCTTCACACAGACCTCCCAAGTTGTCCCATCTCTCCATCAGAGAAACTTTTGTGGGGCCTGGGGAAGGGAGAGTCCTTCTGTGAAAATAAAAATAAAAATGCCATGTCTAGGTGGAACCCTGGAAAAATTCCACACAAGAAAATCTCATTATGAACCCTTTGCCTACACACTGTACGTCTAATCTGTAATATGAAAGAGTATGACAGAGTATTAGCAGGGAAGGAAGAGAGGCTTGGAGTAAGGGGGATGTGGATTATTTTGCTTTCTCTTGTTCAGGCTTTCTTGGGTGAGAGACACAGCTGCTGTGCCTCACTTTCTCCTCAGAAAATAAAAATTGATTAATGCTACCAATGTCCCTCCCAGAACCATCTGCAGAGATTATTTATTAGGGTTTATAATCTCGTAGGAGGAATAACATATTTTTTAAACAAATAAAGAAAGTGTGGCACACACTTCAAATGGCTAGTGCAATGCACAGGACAAGGATTAACCTGCAAGCTTAACCCTAACAGACTTACTCTGCATGATGCGCAGTGTTCCACTCTGAGATGCTGTCTGCATGTTTTCTTCAACATACATAGACTACAAAATCTATCTTAGATCAGCTGACTGAGCTATTCATTGGCAGGAACTGAATGTGTTTGGTTGGCAAATGTTTTGAAGGCTTCTAAACCTTGGTAGTTCCTCCAGGGAATTGCACTGACTTTAGTCAATCTTGAAAGCCAGCAAGAGGAGAGGTACACAAAGGCAGATTTGATACTGTTAAAATTGTTTTATCGGGTTGTGAACCTTACTTGGGTTTCAGGAAAATAAAATGCCTTATATGGGGGGTGGGGGTGGGGGGTGTAACACAATTACTTAGAAGTGCAAGTTACGCACCTGGGCTACTAAGCGGATTGTCTCTGTGTTCCCTAATACCTGGTTTTAGTCCCAAAAAGGCACAGAGGAATATTTTCAGACTAATAATATGTTATAGTCTCTCATCAGTTATAGAAGTGGGACTGAAAAATACCAGGTTCTCACTATTTCTTTGCTCTAATGCCTGTTTCAATAGAGATATGAGTTCTGGGAGCACAGTATGACTTCATGCATTTTTTTCCAAAAGTAATGATAAAGAAGTAACATGAAAGACCAGTCCAAACAGAATCTTTGGACTGGAAGATGAACCAGATAACTTAGATATATGTTTTCCAATTCATTTCTATTTGTACTTGCAAATTTTTGGCAGAGCAAGTGCTCCCTTGAGTTCCCAGATGCCCCATTCAATTGGAAATCTCAAAGGCACAACCCAATGTACAAGCAATTTTTCAAGAACAAAGGAAATGGGAAAACAGCAGCCTGTTTGGCTCTGAAGCTGTAGAGCATCTATGGATCAACATTCCTGAGTGCAAGCAACTTTTAAATTCTTTTTGTTATATATTTAAGAAAAACATTTGCATACAAACTTGCCAGGATGTGTGTTAGTCAAAATGTATTGTGCTCCCCTAGAAAGAGCCAGGGAGGGAGAATATGAACTGCAACATTCCCTGGGCTTCTGCAATATTGCAGCTGCTCTCAATTAAAGTGAGCAGTGGTTTCTAGGGACTGTATCTATGGTATTTATCTTCCAACCATTTTTTTATTATTTTGCAGTGATTTCATGAATTGCAATTGCAGCTTAGCAAAGGAGTGTTACAGTAGTGACCATATTGTCTGCATATTTCTTCCATTGAGTATCCCAATACACATTACGTTACTGTCAGAGATTTAAGGTACAGCTATCTATATAAAGTACCAGAACATGAACGAGGCTTAAATAATTACATCCACTACATCCACAAAAAGCTCCCTCTATGTTGAGATGCAAGAGGAGAGAGAATGCATGGGTTTTCAGGAGCCTAGAGAAAGATACCTGGCAAACCACTGTCACCAGGTTATGTGCAGTGGAAAACAGCCACAGACAAGCCTTGTATTTAAAACACTAATCCTGCTGAATAATTTTTTCCATCTCCTCCCTCTGAAGGCAATGGGGCACTTCCCTTAGTGTTAATGTGCTCCAGTGTTAATGTGCAAGGGTTAAAAAGGGACATTCTGTTTGTGCAGGATAAAATCCACTAATCATTTCTAGTTCAATCTCAAAGAGCTCATAAAAGCAGATCTATTCATATTTGTCTATTTTATGTTTGTCCTCTGAAATCATTGGTTGAGGCATTGTGATCTGTCAGAAGGTGTGTTATAGCATGTCTTTGCTTTGAGCTTCTTCTCCAACTCTGGATGATTTTTGAGCCTTTACCAGCTGTGTGTGAAAGAGATGATCACAGCCAAAATTTCTTCCCTCTTCCCTTTCTCTCCACAGCACTGGCAAATTGTTACCATTCCTGTGTGGGTGTACAGTACAACCAGATAGCTCTGGCAGCTGCCTAGTAAGGTGAAAATAACCACCTTACAATGTAGGGTAAAAAGGAGGCTCAAAACCAAGGCTGAGTAAGTACTGAGGGTTCTGTTATCCACACACCATCAGCCCACATTTCCAGATATTGTTCTCTCAGGTACTGTCCTGCAGCTCAAAGCATCCACAGAGTGGGTATCTACTGCCTGTCTGGGCTACAGCATGCTCGGCCCCAGGCACTGCAACTAGCCTATATGAACAGAAACTAGACAGTAACAATGCTCACAGACTCTGGAGGGCATGGGTACTTCTGCTGAAGAGACAGGCGTGAGGGGTCACCATGAGCATGGTTGGTGAGCCTGGGTTTGACAGCCGGCTCGTCTTGTTCCTTTGGCACCACCACAGATGTGTCCCAAGAAGCTAATCAGGCTAATCCCCTGCCAGGACTGTAATGTCTGTTACAGAATGTAAAACATGAAAATCGAATCTCCAAAGCCTGTAGTAGGTGCAATCACACAGGAAAAAAATATGTTCTGTGTTGAACTGCTTTTAAGAAATAGCCCTGCCAGCAAAACCGCAGAAATGTCAACAAGCCCATCATTTGACCAATATGAGCTTTGTAAAACTGTAGTAGTTTTGTTCGCAGAGCTTTAAAGAAAAGGGCTAGTCCAGAAATGTTTCCCCAATATAACTATAACTGTAACTATAACTATATAACTATAAATAATCCAGAATATTTGGTCAAAAGACAGTGTAGTAGACATGCTCATATAACCAGGCATTCCCATTTCTGAATGGTTGAAAACACTCTTTTCACATAGCAGCCACTACAAACAATAAGGTAGTGATTGCAGGTTACCAGTGGGTGTAAAGGAGAGTACCCTTCGAAACCTAGCAGTCCAAGGTAGCTATTGCTAGCCAGCTTAATATGAAAAAGGTCACTTTTTCAACCTGCATGCTGCATTATTCCATATTAATATTGAAATAATAACTTCCATTTACAGCACAGCCTATCACAATTGCTCTTGTGCTGTAACTAAAGTATTTTGGAAGATGGAGTAGCTGAAAATTTTTATATTATAGAGAAAAGGCTGAACAGCAGAAACAGGGAAGGCAGCAGTCTGTGGTTTTGGATGGCCCTGTCCATTTTTCTTGTAAGTGTCTGACACACTTGCAACTAGCCCTTGTTAACTTTAACACCAACCCTGAGAGCACAGTAGACTACTAAACTGATGTCGCAGAGAAAAAACACCAGGATCTCCAGAGCATCTGAAATAGTGGGGGGAAAAAAAAACCCAAACAAACACCAAAAAACCACCAGAGATAAATGTGTCAACTGGTGTGTTTAGCCACTAATGATCATGAAACCATGATACAGTTTTAATTACCCAGACTTCCCCTTATTATAATGGCCCCATAAAATGCTGACTAAATAAAAAAATAACATCAATATACATAAGATGGAAAGCAGATGGCTGAGATTTTTGAACTAGAAGCCATTGATGAAAAAGAACAATTTTTTTGAGAGGCAGTCACCTATTTGGCTAGATATGTTCTTTTAAAATGTTTTACTACATGATTAGAAGGTTTGAAGGAGTCAAACACCTGAGGAGTATGCTAAGAGATACAGAAACATGAAAGAGTGACTTCCCTTTAAAATCACTGCTCCAGATGCTATCCTCTACCATGAGGCACAGAGGAGCGCAAAGCAAACTCAGACATGGCCTTGTGTACTTTCTAGTACAACAGAACAAAAATTTGTACCAGTGAGTCCAGATAGCAGTACCCTTACGAACATAACCTTAACAACTGCCACCACCAAGCCAAAAAAGGCTTTTTTATTATGTTCATTATGGCTTTGTTCCTCAGACCTCCACCTCACATTGCTCTTCTCCATACTGTCTAGTTCTCCAGCTTGAATTTCTGACTCCTCCAAGATGGCTTCATGATTCCCAACTCCCTTGTTCCACAGTACAATACCTGAAGCACACAATAAAATCAATTACCTTTGTGAGAAAGTAAAAGGCTGGCAAGAAATTCCAGTATGGTAAGACTGAAAACTCAATCCTGGTTGTCTGGATGCAGCCAAAGATTGAATTCCATGAGGTTCTGAGCAAATGACATGTTCTTCAGCTGCAATACCGTCTGCAGAACTCTGTAGAGAAGATGAACATAGCAGTTTATTTCTCTGAGTGCTGTTACGCAGGGGCTACTTGCTGACTAAGGCAGGCACTACTGAATGCATGACACATGCAAACAATTTTGCTACAAATACCAACTGTAAACAAAAGGGAAAAATTGGGACAGAAGACGAAAAAAATGAAGCCCGATTCTTTGGCACCTCCTTTGAAACTGAGGTTGGAATTCCATGGATAACAAACTCATGGACCCTTTTTAATAACTGACTGTATGGATGGGAGACATGGAAGAACAAGTCTGTCTCGGGAAAGTTCAACAGTTTTCAGGGCACTGCCTGCACCAGAGTGAACAGAACATAAAGAATAAACAGTCTTGGAGTGATCATAACAACTTTCTGTGAGCAGGGATAATTTTGTAGCACTCTCAAAATGGGGGCAGGATAAAAGCTTCCTAACCAAACAATGTTTTGAAAAACCTGCCTCAAGAGAAATAGAAAGTAAGGGGAACTTTCATACCATGAGAGTGACTAACTGAGGAGGACCTTGGCAAGGCAATGTCAGAGTTTTTAAAAAAATGGCCCAGGAAAGTGGTGGCATGATTGACTTCTACCTTATGTACCCTACAGTGCAAGAAATTAACAGCAGAAACAAAAAGGAGCAAAGAGAAGGAAAATAAGCACAGTTTGATTGTCTATAGATTGAAATCAAAGAGAGGTGGTTCTCCACATGCTGTAGTCACACTGTGGAATTACATGCCCTAGGATACTGTGGATGGTAAATGTTTATTAGACAAATTAATATGGAAAGGTACCCAACGAGGACTTTTAAACACAAAGACACAACTCTTGACATGGGAAATCCATGAACTGTGAATTACTGGGGTAGTTTAAAAGCTTAACATAACTGGCTAATTTTTAATCTCCTTCTTACGGACAAGTTCACATAGGTCATCACTGGTGTCCCTGTAAGCAAGACCAAAGATATAAGTACAGTGGAGAGTTAACAATCCTGTTCCCTGCAGAGCGAGGTGTGAACATATTGACAGCTTAGTGTTTAAGTAATGCCCACAGCTGCTGTCTATGCTGTGCATGTTCTAAGGATAAACAGGTTAGTTCAGTTTTGATTATTTGTTAGCTTTCTACCTCTCGTAAGTCTCTCTCTCATAGAAAATAATTGAAACTCATCAATAGCTCCAGAAATTCCTTTACAGAACTCTGCTTTTTCCTGGAGTAATAAGGATTTCAGATATTTGGGAATTACAGCTTATCCAAAGGTAGATAAATTTTTTTTCCCCAGTTCTGAAATGCTATTTAATACAGTTCAACAAATCTCGACAGATGGTACTAACAGTACAGAGAAGAACAAACCCAAGCAATTCTCAAAGATTTCATTCCCTTTTTCGTTTTCTCTGCGTTAAGCTACCAAACTCATTTTTATATACATATTAGAAAAGTCTGTCTCAAAGTACACTGGCAATGGAAAGGAGCTAAAGATAAAAACATGAACTAATACAGGAGAAGAGAGAGATACGGCTTGGGCCTTTCTAATGTTCTGAACTGCCACGTAGTAGCTGTCTGGTGTATTTACTAAGCGAAGGACCCTACTCAGGCAGCAGGCTTACTAGTGTAACCAGCATCATTGAATCAATTCTCCAGTTACTGTGTCTCTCCTATAACCTGAGCAGAGTAACATGACAAAATATTGCTAACTCCTGCTTCCTTTTCACTTGCCAAAAAAGCAAATAATCCAGAACTAAATATACAGTTTGTGACAACCAGACAGTTTGTGTCAAGACTCTGAATGTACTTCTATCAATGTGCAAAGAGTGGTCCCATACAGTGACCGGCCATCAACAGAAAGCAAAACAGGAGGGAATTCAGCAACTTCTAGAGCATCAGTTTAACTAATCAAAGAAATTCTGTCATAGGGCCTGGTCTTGCAAGGACTTAAGGGGTCTTGCCATCCCTGGTGTCAACAGACTTTGAAGAGGGTAAGCACCATGAAGGGCAGGTCCATAAGACAAAAATTAAGTCAAGAGCAGCTCCTAAAAAAACCTTAATGAAGATCCATTAAAATCTTACAAATATTTAGCAAAATGTGAAGGACTTGGGAAGATTTAGAGGAGCACTGTAAAAGTTTCTTGTCATAGTAAAGGAGCCACCCATTTACATTTAAAGATTTAATAATTTTGCTGCTTCTTTGCCCCATTGAGGTGGATGCCCCAACTTGCAGACTTCTAAAATTAGTGGATTTGCTAAAATTATAGCCCCATAATCTTTCCAATTTCTACCTATTTTGTAAAAATGATAGCAGCCAAACAGTAACAGAATTCTATGTGTTGTAGTTTTACTGAATCTTAATCTCTTTCATATTCTTCTTCATACTACAGTAATTGATACAACTTTAATGTATTATTTTTCCACAATGACAAAAGGCTGATTGGCTCAGACAGACAAACTTTTTAAAGGCAGTAAACCAGACCATATTAATTTAGGAAGCTCTCTCCCACCTGAGAGCTTCGTACAATTAAAGAAACGAAAAAATCATGCTTCTGAAATCTGTACCCTTAATGTGTTCCATGAAAGCCACCAACAATAAACTTCTTTATAAACCATCTAAATTAGTGGCTTCACTTTAACTAGTTAACATATCCTAGTGGTAGGGTAGAACCTCAAATAACAAGCATGTTTGCAAGATTTTTCTCATGGATTATACTAAAGTGTCTAAATATATACAGATGTGCTGGGGCACAGTAACAGCCTGCAGCTCATAGCCAAGGATTATAAAGAAAAAAAATTACTATGTCTAGTCCTTTCTTACAGAATGTATTACATTAGTCTCCTCTCTTCAGATTTCTTTATGTTTACTCAAAAATTGCTAATCTATATTTACATGGAAAATGAGTTACTATCATTAGAAGTGCACTCTATTGTTAGGCTAGTAGCTGCCAGCTACCATCTGCATTTTTCTATGATTCTGCTTTCAAAAACTGTTCTAATTGAGAGCTCTAACTACCCTTTAAAACCCAGGATTTTTTTTTTTTTTAATTGAGCCTGTAATATTCTATCTCACTTTTTGTGTCTCTGAAAGAAAAGGCAGGATGACAGTCCCACTAAGTGGAATCAGGTGGTGAGATCCCAGGTTATTCAATGCTCAGCAAGAGCTCTTTTAGTTGTTTACTGTATGAAAAAAAGTGATGCTGATCAATTTGCGAAGTTTGGGAAAATAACCACCATAGAGTATTGGCAGGAATGACACACTTTTCAGTGTCTACACATGTATTCAGGGAAGACTACAGCCAACAGTTTTTCTTAATACCATTCTTTCTTTACCCTTTATTTATCTTCAACCCTCCCCTTCCTGTTTCTCATGACCATTCTCGCTAAGCCATCAGAGCAACTGGGAGCCACCTGAGTATGCTGACTCTTATTTTCTGCTAATTTCTTTGAAAGCATGCCCTCCGCTTCTTTAGCAGTGGGCAAGAACAGGCAACTTTCTGAAAGGACAGATGCTGTAGTGAGAAGAAAAAGTAAACCATTGTGAGCAGTCAGCTGCGTGCAGGCTGTGGAACAATGTTAAACTGCACCATTTGTGGCTCTTGTTTGAGTATAGTTTCACAAGGGCCTGAGAAGGGGACCAGAATTACTAGTGAAAGGGCATAGCATGAAAAATGGGAATAACAGGTGCATCTTGTAGTGGTATTACCCAGCAACACCTGTAACTGATAGACCAGAGTATGGGACTTCTAATAAATGGAACTGCCCTTCTCTACAATTATATGCTGGAAAATTTTGTTCTAAAATCTATCATAAATGACTATAGCATGGAAGGCATGCTGGCACCTTTCCAGTTGCAGAGTTTTTACCCTCATTTCAGACTTTGCCCAAAGGACTTGCATTAGATAAGCAAAAGATTAGGGTGGATGCATGTGGACAGAATCTGAGTGCGGATGGAAAACAGACTGCTTATGCATCTGGAGCACCATCGCTATGGGAGGAACTGTGGTTCCCACAAACTGGCAAAGAGTATCAAGGCTAGTAACTGCATTCAGAAAGTGGGGGACGGGGATTTCCTGAGGATGGTGCAAGGGAGGCAAAGTGAGTGCAGGATTAGAAAAATCAGTATAAAACAAGAAGTTTGTGTAGAGCGATCACAAGGAAAATTTCACTTGAGAATAAGTCTGTGTGAGGGTAAATGTCTGGAAGCAGTCTCTGCACTAGGATTCAGAAGAATGAGGAAGAAGGAAGCAATGCAAAGCTGTATTAAAACTGAATAGAGCAGTGGTATAGGATACTTCTGAGAAATTCCATTAAAACACAGGATTTTCTCCCATCCCACAGAGGTTTAACTGCCTGTCACACTGCATATGATTCTACATCAGGCTTCCAAGGAAGTACAAATTCATCTCAGCATATTTTCAAGAATATTGGTTTGGCCATTTTAAAAGTTGGAAGGCAGTAGTGGTGTGGGAGCTGTTTTGTAGCTGAAAACTAGCTGCTTTATGTTTTATAAAACCAGGCCATAATGATGATTAGCCTCTTCTAAAACCATTTGTGTAATAACAATTGGGAAGTTTAATATTTGCAAATTGGCTACTAAGCACATGTAATACTTTCATATCTAAAAAATGTTGTGGGCGAATTTGGTGCATATAAAGGCAAAGGACAAACCACACTGGCCTGAGTCAAAAACTGCAGGCAGATGCTGTTCAAATGTTCACGTACAGCTACCTACCAGTGCGTCCAAGTTCTTATCTGCAATACCTCAGTGTGAAGCTTGGGCCAAGCCCTTGCAAGTGGTGACACCTCTGCATCGTTTTGAAACTGTCTCCTCTCCCACGAGTATTCCCACTGCCATCAGTCAATCCAGTCAGGCTGCTCACAGTCATAAAAATCAAAAGAATAAAGTTATCACTTCCTCTAGAACACAACCCAAAATTCTCAGCTGCTTGACCTGTGTAAAGCATGGATACTTAGTACTAAGCAATGTCAACTTCAGCTATTTCACCCTGTCAGTTCTGACTGTTATGAATGTGAATTGTTAAGTTAAAGATTATTCATTCAACACCATTCAACGCTGTTGAACATCGTTCAACGCTATTCAACACTATTCCATCTCCCTGTGAGACACACAATAAACCTTATAGGTTCTGCTCTTCCTTAAAGACGTTGTCTGCTTATCCATGGCTGAAATAGACATCCAAAGAGGCTTCCATCTCAGACAGAGGTACTATACTAGCCTGACATTAGTGAATTCTAGTTCAAATCCCTTGATATGTTTCCATCTAAATCAATCTTTCTCAAGAAAGTTAGACCAATTCAGTTAGACCTCATTTAACCACATTTTTCTGAACCTGTAGTTAAAAACAGATCTAGGTTCTTTCTGGGTACTGCTACAGATGGATAATGAGACTTTGCTCAAATAATATAAACTCAGTTTCTACCCCTATAAAATTAGAATAGTATCTACTTGTCAGATATACAGTAAGGCTGTATTGCCTGTAGGGGACTGTGATTGCCTTGGGTAGGAGAACACAAAGTCTTCCTGCAGATCTGCCATACTGTACCCAGATAGCTTGGCAAACTTTCTTAAGATTTCCCCAAAGCGTAACAGAATTACTTCAGTACTTGAAAATGCCATCACATGATTATTTAAGCTATTCAAAAGCTATAGAAGCTGTTCAAATCTTTCTTAGTGCTTTTATTGGTCAGTGGCAGCAATAAGTTCAGAAAGCCCCTGTTGACACTGTAACATGCCACCTGAGTGCTACCAGTGCTTCACAAATTGCCCTATAAAAGAGGGCAATTTTAGTAGGTGTGATTTTGCTAAACTTTCAGCATGTGCATGTGCTAGGGTAGCTTGTCAGGCCAATAAAATGTCACTGAATTGAATTAAAACTGAACACTAACTGACCTGCAAGAAGTCTGCACACTGGCTATCTGGTTCTGCCTGTAACTTAAAAGCTAGACAAATGATCCACTGTGCAAAAAGGTATTTTTCCAGTTTCTGAAAGCTGACAACATGAAACAAAATGCAACGCAACATAGCCTCAGGTCACAAGACCACTCCTGGATATTGAAAGCAAGGAAAAATTTGTCCTACAGGTGAAGTCTGTGATTTGGCTCTTATTTCTTCAAAAGATGTCTGATGGCAGTAACACCCCTTTAAGAGGCTGATCATACAGTTGCCATTCCACATTCTTCAACACTCAACAGTTCTGGAAGCTCAAGAAACTTAAGGAAGATCATCTCTTGTATTTGCCAGGAAAAAAACATCTTTTATTTCTCAATTGATTTGAGTCATTTGTTTTGAGCAAAGAAGTATAGGAGAGGATCCCTTCAGCAAAGTCTTCCTCTCCTTGCTCAAGAGGAGATGTGGGCTGTGGCAGTTTCACTGCGCAGATGTTCCTTCACACATGCTATTACTCTATCTGAACCTAGGACTTCCAGCAAACACTGTTTAACCAAAGCAGACATGTACAGAGATGCAGAAGAACAACTGTCATTCCTACAAGCAGCTCTTATATCCAAGAGGAGTTTCCTACTCTGTAAATCTTCACAATCTATAAAGAGGGTCAGAAAGCAAAAGGAATTCAATATTCACATTTCCACCCATAAATCCCTCTCTCCAAAACAAACAGCTCCAGGAAAACACCAAGCAGGATTTCACTAACCTTTCTCCTCAACTCTTGGAGTGAGCTTTCCATCTGAGGAGGCTGTACAATTTTCTGATGCATCAGGAAGTGAAACATTCACAGGATATGTAACAGTGACCCAGCTTTGGTGCCTAATGCTCAAAATACAGGTGCAAGATACATGAAACAACCTAAGTTGCAGGACAGAGATTTACTGGATACAGTCAAGGCAGCTCAGGAATATATATTAATCTTTCCAAAGCAAATTCAAACTTGGGTTTGTTAATTCAGCATAAATTCTAGTCGCTTTGGACAATATCATGTAACAAAGAACTCTGTAAAACTGCCAAATTTAAACCAAACTACAATCCTTTTGGAAACTTACTATCATAAAAATGGAAGATGTTGGTATGAAGAACACTTTCCAAAGGAAGATAAGATACTGTTGGATGGTAATTAAATTCAAAGGTTACTTCAGGTCTTCAGACACTTCAAAACCCCAACTTTCCCATACATTTTGAAGATAATCTGTTCAGCTCTAATACTGCCTTCTTTTTTTCAGATGACATTCTACTATGTCCCGGTGTTGACTACGTTTGTTGTGATCAAAATTATAGTTGTTTATAATGTGAGAGCACTCAGTGGTCCCAAAGAAGGACTTGGGTCTTCTCAAATACAAAGCCAAGTCTCTCTACCCTCTCCCTCCCTCCTTCTCTCTCTCTGCATACACACAGCAATACAGAATCGTATCTGAGACCTGCTCGGTCCAGGAAGTTGTGTCAACTGGTGGAACCAGATATCTCAGAGTAATCTGCTAGAAATCCTTTCTAGGTCACTGTGGGATAGTCTGCCCTCATGAAATTGCATTCTAATCCCTAAAAAGTTATCTTAAACTATGAGCCTAACATAATGAGCTAGGAAGCATCAGGCTTTATTCCCTGTGCAAACTATGCATCTTTTAAACCATTAACTATAACAGGGGATGTTCTTGTTATCATGTTTACCTCAGATTATTTTGCTATATCCCTCAGTGCAAGATATTGGTGAAGTCACCAGTGCCACAGTCAATACCTCCTTCTATGAGAAAATATTTGCTCAGGCTGGTTTGCAGTTTGCCACCCTTCATTAGAAATGCCTCTTGTAAAAGAGGGCTCCCACTCAAATCTAAGATTATATTTATCTATTTCTTATTATAAACTCTCTTATTTGTCTTCTGAGTGGATCACTTCCAATCCTTTCAGTCTCACTTCAGTCTTCCCATGCTCCATCCCTTCTGTCACATCTCCATAATGGCAGTCTCCTTTTGGAAATGGCATGACTAGAACCAAACGCAATATTCTCATCATAGAAAACAGGTTGCCGATTTATCTAATGGTAAAGAAGATTTTCTGTATTGTTCTCCAGATCATTCTTTACTCAACCTACACTGCCCCCACCCTGAAGACTTTACAGCCTAATTAAAAACAAGCCCTTTCCCTGTTAAACACATATGGAAGGTAGGAAGGAAAAATGTGATGTTCAAGCAAAGTCATTAAGATGACAAACTCTAATGTTATGTTAGTTCTGTAATTTTCTTCAACAGAATTGCTTTATTTATACTGGAAATACTTAGGGAATGATTCTCTATCACCTTTGTACCGTAATAAGGCAGCTGGGCATTCCCTGATGTAGGAAATCCCTGCACAAAATAAGGCAGTGTAGGAGGCCTTCATAGGTGGCCAAGGCGGAAAGGAGCAAGTGGCATAGGATAGGCCCTTGGGAACTGTTCTAACTAGTGTAATTTAGAGTATTCCTGCTCTCAGTTATGCCAGGGGCCACTTTGGCATGAAGTCAACCTAGAATCCAGGGAGATGAAAAATGGCTTAGAGCCACTTTCCCCCTCCCTATACGCTGGGCCTGCACCATGTGTGGTTTGGCTGGCTCCGAGGATCTGGCCCCTACATTTTAAGTTGAAGTTGAAAAGTGAAAGAAAACGGAATATGAAAAGCGAAAGGAGGAGAAAAATGCTGAAGGGAGAGGTTTAAAAAAAGAAAGAAAAAAGGAGGCAAACAGAACAGGTGGTGTTGGTAAGTGTGAAGCAGAGCTCATGTTTAGCAAACCGAAGGAGCACTGGGGAGGTCCAGGTTAATTTCTCAGCTACGCCAGAGACTTTTCATTGTCAACACTAGTCTATTAGGGTCACTTTCAAGGTGACCATTGAGTTTCTTTGACCATCCATGCTAAATATGTTTAGCTTATTCCCTGAGAACTAACAAGCTTTGCCAGCAAGCACCATCACAGCTTGAGGTGAGAAGTGCCTTTTAGCCCTAATTACCTCTAATAGGGATATGTCTGGAAAGAAAGACACTACTGTCTTGAGAAATCCACAAGACACATGGGATAGCTTTGGTGAAAGGCATGGTACTCAGGAAAAGGTGCTCTGCACTGTAGCTTTTCCTCTACCATGTGATGTAAGAGATCATGCAGTATCTGACCACTTGGTACTGGAGAGCTCCAGTCCCTCTGTAAGTCTCCATTCAGTGTCAATAAGAGAGGGAGTAGGAAGTTCTTTTACATACGGGGGACTGAGTTTTCACCTCAAAATGTGCATGTTCATCAAGATTTACTTGGAGTCTCTCTTGTCCTTAGTTTCTCCTTTGGGAATACTACTTTCTCACCAAGAGTAGTGTGTTAAGGATGCATTGAGACAGAAAATGAGGTATGTCCAAACTCAATTGCCACAAGAAAAGGGAAAAAACCCTAAACTGATGGAACTTCAGCCTCAGATTAAGGTGTATCTTGACAAATAGACGAAGGGCAGGTGTCATTAGCATTATAATTCAGAATGTATCCAAATATTAAAATGTTGATAAAACTTTAAAATTCTTAACCTAAAAAGGTGAATGAATCTTACAATATCCATAGTACTCAACTTGTGCTGCACTATGCACCACCCTGTGCTGACCAGCCCTATTGTGCCCCTTCTGCTCGTTTTTTTTTTCAAGCCTTCTTGATATTACGCATGTACCTTTTCCACCTTAATGACAGGGCAGATGAGATGTCCTTTCTCTTCCCTATTTGAGCAAAGGTTTTTCTCCTTTTTTTTAGGAATGCTGGACATATGGATGGAGTTCGGAGGGGTGCAAAGAAAAATTCCCAGCACCTTAAGCATACCTTGTCCTGCAGTCTTTACCATGGGATGAAGCCTCCCCAGGATAAATCTTCCTCTTCCAGCAAGAAAGAGAAATGGTAGGAGGGAGAAAGAGAGCTAGAGGAGTTTATTTCCTATTTGCCGCCCCTCAAACCTAACTGACCATGTCTAAAAGGTTTAATAGTATCACAGTAGTGGTAGGTGGTGTGATCCGTTTCTGTTTGTAGAAGATGTGTATGGCATGCCCACTACTACTGCTTGGCCTGTTTCATGGGCATCCTCTCTCCTAAGTGTGATCCTCCAAACTGCCTTCTGCAGTTTGGAGCTACAGCAAGCTGTTCCACTTAGTGCCTCCGTGTTGCTGCCATGGCATTTCTAGCCTCTCCCCCTGCGCTCTGTTAACATTTTTTCATTAGATACCACACAGGACCAAGCCCACCTCTTGTCTAGTTCTCCCTGTAGCAAAACAATGCAGAAAGAAGCGGGGGGGTGGGGGAAGAGAGAAAGTGAGAGAAAACAAAACGAAAAGCCCCAGTTTCCACTCTAGCAGAGATTTTAAAACACAGAGTGCAGTTATGAAAAGGTTACCCAGATGGGACCCTGAGGGCGGGTAAGGGGAAGGAGAGCTGTCATCCAAGGGGAAAAAAAAAATCAGATGTATGGTAGCCCTATTCCTATAATACTATTCCTATTCCATGTGCCAATGTACAAAGCAACAATAGTTCTTGTAGCCAGCATGGGCTGGGTTAATTGGATGTAAGGATTTTTTTTTTTAAAATAACCTACTCATTTGATAAAAATCCAGCCCCTTAGTGACTGAGGTTCCTTCCTACTTTTAACTCTCTACCCCACAACACTGAAAAACCAACCCTATTGAGAATATGGTTATAATGTAAAAGAATAGGCAAGTGTTTTTAGCTTTTTTTAAAAATTTATTTAAACAGAGCTGATTTTTTTTTTTCCCCTGAAATAGTTCCTGAAAAATTCACTCTAGGAAAGAAACCAGACAGAAAATTATGATGTGAAGGGTGAATAACTGGAAGGCTGCAATCAACCGAATGGAAATGGGCTTTATAATGTCCCAGCACAAGCACAGGGTGTTACCATGAACTCCACCTGTATTATGTGGCCACACGTAATACGTAACCATTTTACTGCTGCAACACTTGAAGCTGACCATTGCTGACTATACCTGTGGAAAGATATTTGAAGGGTTATTATGTATGTGGAGAATGGTAAAATATTATTACTTGTTAAAAAAATTCTCTTGTCTCAGAAGCTCTGCAAACGACTAACTTCCAGTCCTTAGCATAACACAGCTGACACCTAAGGTACTGGAGATGCCAGACTGACTTGCGGTTATCTTTTCACCTCTCCTCTGTCTGAGGCTAATCAAGCTCTTGCCACAGGTTACAGCAACCACAGAACTACCCTAAATTATAGTGGCTGGCACAACCCATCACTCAAAATAGCTTGCTCCAGCTGCATGCCTGCTGTGTGCTACCAGGGGTTTTTATGGCAAGGGGCTCTGAACCAAAATAGGCTCAGAGATAGGCCTGGGTAGCAGCTGCTTTATGCATGTTTCTACTGCTGGATGGGCACAAGCTGGGGAAGGGGGAGGAACCTAAACTCGGCCAAAGAGTTACCAAATTCAGTAAGTTCCAGTTTTGCACATTTAACTAAGAGAGAGCAAATTAGTATGATACAAAGTGTATTTAAATATTTAATCAAGGCATACCAGTAAGCAGTATAAAGTAAGAAAATAATTGATAACATAAGGCTAAATTCCACTTTCTCACAGTACTAAAAAGTTCCAGATAACGTGATAGGTGGGGCGGGGAGAATCTAGAGCTGATTGCATGCAGTTTTCTGACTTAGCCTGAATATTTTATTTAGAAAATGTCACGAACCACTGTTAACAAAAACAATCACATGCCTTTTTCTGCTCTATCAAAATGGTGTTCTAATACAGGGCAAGAGCACATTTCCATGGCTTCAGATACCCCTTCCTAGACGTAGTTTTCCCCTGTTGGCAGACAGGACGCGAGTCCCAACTGCAGCTGGCTCGGAATGGCAGATGTCCTCAGCGTGGTTATGTATTGTCTTGGCATCGTTCGTGCTCACCCCTCCCTCCGCCGCAAAAACTACATGCCGCAGTAGATTGCTTTGTACTACATGCTACGAAGGACAACCTCAGCTGGTGCCAAGCTTCTATAACAACTTCTTCTGTAAACGGTTAGAATACAGTGCCACGGGGGGGGGGGGGGAAGGGAAAGCAGTATTCCATATATAACTAGAATGCAGCTATTTAGACGAGACCAGAGAGGCAGAAAAAGTGCAGTCAGGAGCCTGTGTGTTTGACTTGGGTGCATTAATGCCAACCCTCTTCCCTGCCTCTCGCTCTTCCCACAAAGTCTGCGTTTCATTTATTGATTGGATGTACTTTAGAGATCGGAGGGCTCTTCCCCTCACCCCCATCCAACGCCCCGCTCCCGAAGGAGGAGTAAGAGGGGGAGGAGGCAAAGTGGGTGCATTACGAGCTGATTGTGCTCTTGCCCCGACCTCCAACAGCCTGATCTGCCTTTGAAGTTTTCCACCCCTCGACTTGAAGTGAGATCGATTACAGAAGAACAACAGGGACAAAGAATCTGCTGCTTTACGTGCAGCCACTTTCCCACGATCGGGGCAGCCAGCTCGACAGCAGCGAGAGATCACCACTTTCCCCACGCTCCTCCTTGCCACCATTCAGAAAACACGCAGCCCCCGCCCCAAGCCCTCCGCTTCGCCTAGGGAAGCCG
>NW_010256663.1:0-7302 GCF_000690775.1 Eurypyga helias | reverse complement strand
TCTTTCTCTCTTTCTCTTTCTCTGTCTCTCATTTTGATTTTGTATCAGGCTCTTTCAATTCTTCATTGCTTGCAAACCTACTGCTAGAGCTGTGTACCACTTCCTCCACCCCCCACCCCCATCCCCGTGCTTCATCCTATTATGTTACTTTTACAATGAGCCCACTGGAGTGTAAAGCCACTTGGGGCCTCTCTAAGGGTGGTCTTCAGGCACAAGCCACTGTACCAGTAAAAATCAAATTGCTCCTTTTTTAATGTTTGGGATGTCCAAACACTGTGAAAGGAATTATTACAACACTCAAATGTGCAAGAGGGATCCTATAAGAATTTTTGACAGCATGGCACATGCAGTTAATTAATTTCACATATTACATAAACTGATAGAAAACAAAAATCAGGAAACACTATTTTGAATGCATGCTGTAGGACTTCTATTAAAATGCTGTAGGATATCCAGAAAACAGCAGAAGCATGGTTTTTAAAATGAGGTGTGTAGCAGGGCTGTATTTTTTTGCCATTGTTAAAAGGTTTTACAAATACAGAAAAAATTTATGTCTGGAGACAGTAAAAATAAAGCAGTGAAATCATGACTTGAATGCAAGGCTGAGTTTAGCCAGATTTGGATGCTTTACAGTACTGGTGCCAAGAGGTTCTTAGGTGGGTAAGAAAATTACAAAAGATACCCATTTTCTACTCAAAGTCTTAACCAGTAATCTTTGGTAAACTTCTACAACTAGTTGATTAGTAACATTACAGTTCTAAGTCGTTCTTTATTTTGTAAAGTTTCTCCCCCGAAGACTTCAGTTCCATGATAAATCCAGTTGAAGGCATGAGCAAACAGAACAAATAATATGAAAAAAAAAAATCAATACATCGAAATTGTTTTATCTTCCCTTGTCCAAGCCTTTGATTTGTCTCTTAGTTATGACAACTTAGTTCTTGCTTATTTTGCCTTCAAAGGAGATTACCAAGGACTGTTAAGGTTATCAGTGCAACGTCACTACTATTGGCTGGAAATGACAAGAGGAAATTGTAAGTACATTAAATATGAAACATTAGAAAACTGCAGGTCTATGTTTTTCTAGGTGTTCAGTAGATGGATGTTAGTTTTAATCCACAAAATTCACTGACATAACCGTTCAATAAGAGTTTAGTAAACTAATAACAATGTTAAAAGGACTCATCTTTAAGGATGACGGCATCTCCGGGGAATGTGTGACCTTTTATAAAAAAAACATGCACTGTTATGCTTCAGTAGAATGGCAGTTGGGTTAACTCTCTAGATCAGTTCTAATAATGTCTGCTTTCTATTTCAAACCTGTCTTTCTAGAATTTCTTCTGTTGTTTTAGGTAAGTGATTCAGGACATGAGCATCAACTGCCAGTTTAGGCCTCTCAATATATTTTTTAAGCCACAATATATGTAGAATTCATCACACGTACGTTAGCTCTCTAGACTTCATTGGACCCGCAAGGTCCTGCAGCTAACAGAGAAGGGAGGCAGACATTTCCAGCGTCCATTTGTAGGTGACTCTGTGTGACATCTGAACAAGTTGTAGGAAACAAAAGAAAGGCATTCAAGCCTAGAAATGGCAGAATCACAACAGTCAAAACTCTGATTTCCATTCCACAGATATCTTCCCTGCTTATAAAGTGAGCTTGCAGGCCTGCCTGGGGCTAGATGTGCAACATCAAGTGAAATGACCTATCTGTTTCTTGGTCCTGTAGAAAAACGTCCAGGGCAATGCAGTCACTGCATGCATATGAAAAAACATGGGACATCTACAGTATCTCTGGTGTCTTACAAAATCTCAGAGCTGGCCTCATTCTTGTTTATGAAACCTTATATGGTAGCAGTCTTAGACCATACCCAATTTTTAAACAATTAAGACTAGTTAGACCTGGAGGTGGAAAATCTCTTAGGTAAGCTTCACTCAACCACATCTAGAGCATGAAGAAGAAACTAAGCCTTGCATTCCCAAAGATAACAAGATAACTACCAAAGTATTCTCAAATGAAGTTGTCTTCAACTCTTTGTTGATGCTCTTTCGCTTTGTGGCCACAGATAAACAGGCAGAGGGAACAGGATGCACAAGATTGTCATGATTTTAAAGTATGATTTACTGGAAATTAGATCCAAATTCAAGTCTATCCTCTTCTGAGGAGAGATCTGAATCAAAGCCTAATTCTTTGATCTACAATGTAACACTGAAAAATGGAAGCACTTGTATTACTGAACCAGAAAAAGGGAACTTCTACCTCTTGTTCCATGGCTTTAGTAATTTTTTACCTGCTCCAATACATGAAACAATGGATTACTTGCCTCCAGTTCTAGAGATACATAATGGCATCAAATCCTCAGCTTTCCTTTCTAAACAATGATTCTGAGCCTTAGAGTAAAAAAGAAAAACATGAAATATTACTTGAGAGTCCTAATATTCAGATAACCACAGCAGTTATAAACAACAAATCTAGGTAGTAAGAACAGTCCAGCTCTATCTAGCCTGTTCTGCAAACACCAATTCAAATTATTGTGATGACACAGTCCGACACTGGCCCTGGAAAAACACACACCAACGTAAGGAACACTCACATCAGATAACTGCTATTGTCCCTCTGCAATTATATAAGCTGACAAGAGGCAAGGCAAGAGACAAATCCCATACTGCACGAACAGATCAGATGGTCTCTGATGTCAGAGCACATTCCTAGGACAATAGAGTGACTCTATCCCTACACTACAACTCTTTGCTTATTTTGGTTGTGCCTATGCCCTAACACTCCAAAGATCTACGGCCATAATGCACAGAATATGTCCATGGAGTGCTGCTGCTACATGTGGCACATGGGTTTCTTGATAAGGTAGGACATCTCCAGGTTATGTCCATATTTCCCAACCTCACTGCAATGAGTCCTAACATTTTTGCCTATTCCTTATTTTCTATAGATATAAACTCTCCCTTTGAGTCTTAAACTTCCTCTTGAGGCACTGTGTGCTTCCCAAAGTAAACACCACAAAACGTCCCCATTAACCTTGTCTCTGTATCATTCTGTGGATACTTGGATGGCTGATAACTGGAACCTTAACGAAGGTGCATTTTGTTTGGGCTCAGTATTATGAATACATAACTGCTCAGTTGCTTTTCTCTGTACAATTACTGCACATACATATACACAGCAATAGGAGCACGAGACTTCTATGGAACCGTTTTGCTAATGCAGTTCAACACTCAAAATATGTCCAAGAAACAAGTACACAGAATTATTCTTTTAATAAAAAGCAAGCCACAGAAATTCAGTTCACTAACATTTTTATGAATGATATATAAGCATTTAGTTAATTATATTGAATTACTCATAACTAATATCTGTAGTTCAGATATTTATGTGTGAAGAAGGAGCATCTGTCCTTCAACCATTTACTTATTTTTTTCCCACATGCCTCAGTTACCAGTGCTCTGCAGCACAGGTAACTGTCATTTTGCATTTTATTTAGGATGCTGAATGTCACGGAACAAAATCCCTGTGTTCTTTCCTGACAGAAGGGTTTATAGAAATCTTTCCTGTGGCAAGTTTCCAACCCAGAAAGGACTCCCAGCTACTGCACTTCTTCAGTGGAAGCAAAATTCCACTGGCACAAGAAATACCTCTTCTTTCATGCATTTCTGGGTTTGTTCTCTGGCGTGTTGCCAGAATAGACTTAAGTTACGGTAGCTAAAAACATTGTGAACTAGCAATCACCAAGGAGAGATTAAAAACTCCAGGGAAGAAAAACACTTTAAGTAGCAAGGAGCTGTGAGTGGAGAGTATTCCTGTCTCCCCACTGAAGTGGTACTACGGGGCTATCTCAGAAAACACAGAAGTGGGAGTACGTTGCCTTTTATAGAGGGTTGTTTGCATGCTCACCTGTACGCCCTGCAGGCTCTGAGCCCTTGTCATCTGAGCAGCCACCTTTCAGGGCACTCAGGTAGCAAGGCAGATGTTCCTCATTCAGCCTCTTCCAGTATCATCTTGGTGCCTGAGAAAGAAACTTGGCTACAAATGTAGTGCTTTGCTTAGTCTAAGTGAAGTGCGCTTCGGCTACAATGCGCACTTTTGTTCTTAGGAAAAAGGTGACAGTGGCTTCTTTCAGCTGCATTGTAAAGTGGAGACTACGTTACTGTACTTACTTCAGTGGCATATTCGCCCCTAGAATCTATATGCTCAACCTCTCTCGTGAAAAACAGCATTCAGCAAATGGCCTGAACGTGTATCTGGTTTTCATTTTCAGCTTACAGAACACAGTTACTGTGCCTCATTTCACTGAAATAATCTACAGAATATGTGAGGACTGCAGTGAGCAGTATCCCATTGTATGTCAAGGCAAACATTTTAAATTTTCAAGAATTACTAGCTTAAATCATTGCTCATAGAGGGATTTTTTCTCAGTGACTAATTGACTGTACTCTGTCTCAATTTGGTATTTTATTGTTATGACCTTAAGTTGTTTCCCAGAAGTAGCCTGTTGAGATGTCACTTTTTCCAAACATGCAGTGTTTTCCCCATGAAGAAACATTTAATCATTCCAAAGCAGTACATACAATGTTAAAGGCTGTAATAGGATGTTTCTTCCTTCTCAATTCCTCACAGTCCCGTTGGCCCATGCGCTGTATGACACAATTCCAAACTGTTCATGCCAGGAAAAAGCATTATCAAGGGCAGATATCCAGTCCTGAAACTTCTAGAATTCTTATGATAAGGTTCAATCAGTCATATATCTGAATTACAAACATTACCCATAAACACAAACTTGTTACCTGTGGTTGACAACTACGTGGATATAAGGATTAAAAAAGGCATCAGTTGTGTTAGGCTTGTCTCAAAAGAGAAGCATTGTTCCTAACAGCTGTATGTTTCTTAAACTGAACTGACAAGATATTTCTAGAACTGAAATATGGGGTGGGATTCATCTCCTCTAACTTCAGATCTATGATTTTTTTCTGCATTAGAATTTTAAGTGTTACAGACACCTATTTCTAGGTTGATAATCTAGATAATATTTGCAGTCAATGGAGAAAAATTGGTATCTCTAGAACGCAATTTATCTCATCCTAAGGTAGATGTCTGCAAAAGATAGGATGACTCATACTCTATGTCTATTTCACTCTATTTGCTGTCAAGGACATCTAAACAAAGAGTTCAGATAGGGCCTCTAAACTTAAGGGAGATGATCCCATCCGTAGAGGGTCTTATTAAAATAATTTTAAGATTTCCTTATATTTCTAGCTAACATGAAATTGATTAATGTTGGAAGAGTAGACTGCTTATGGAAAAAAATCAGAGCAAAAAATAAACCCTCCCCATTTCTAATTTATATTTCAAAATACTGAAGCCAGGGATTAGTAGAACATACATCTTTCTTTCTCATTTGCAAGTTGCAGTTGCAAAATTATTGCGTAACATCCATAATACTTGTAAATTAGAGGGGAACTTCTTAGGTAAAATCTGAAGGCAGACCTGATATTCTCATATATATGACACTGCAGTCCAAATTTTGTTGTGTTTGTTTGTTTGTTTGCTTGTTTTGTGTTTGTTTTTAAGAAACAACCTGGGAAATAAACATAAAAGTCCATATGCAAGAACTGCTACTTCACAAAAATATTGAGAAAACTTAGGAAAAAAAAAAGGTAGAATAAAAGAGTAAGGTTAATAAAAAGAGACAGAATAGATTGCACCTGGATTTTTACCCCAGCATTCAAATTATGGTTCAAAGAAGTAGCTCTATCTATAATAGTTTGGTTTTATATGAAACACAAGCTCTAACTTTCTGCCATTGTCCACTCCATGAAAGTTAAATTTTCCAAGTAAAAGTTTGATCTATTTTCAAAGGAAATACTCATAGTCTGCAAATTAGAAAGACATTGTTCCTCTCTGTTACTTGGCTGACAGATTTTGCTTGGTTGTTTCCTCACACTCCCCCCTCCCCTGCCCCAGGTCTGGTCCAACAATATCACACTAACTTTGTGGACTGAAATGGAATGCTGTTATCCTCAGAGGAGCTGCTGAAAAGTGCTGTTTTGATAAATACTGTAGGAATAGAACCCAGAGGAATTCAACTAAAGAAAAATACATGATGCTATTTCATTTCTCATCTTTGCCAGAGCTTTGATATGACTAGGCCCATCAGGAATAGAAACCCTGGTGGTGTTGCTACTGATAACATTTTTAGATGTAGATCTTATTATAGTTTCCTCAATGCTTAGTTCACGTAAACAAAATTTGCACATCAAAATCACTTTGCATGATGGTCTTCTGTTTTTGCTAGCTTTGAGTTTGTAACCTTAAAACAATTCAAGGAACATATGCAGGTGTCTCTTTGTCAGCTGTTATTAGATGCCTGAATATAAGATGTCAGTAAGAATCATGACCATCACCCTCACATTTTCTTATTGCTGCCACAGATGGCAAAGTAACTGCACCATCCAGCTTTTTTCAAAGTGTAACCAGTGCCTGAAAAGATGGGTCAATAAATTCTGTTGTCCAAACAATATAACTCACGGAAATTGCTCTTGCAGCTTAACAGAGCACTCGGCAGCAGGGTACCAAACACAGCATACTGCTGCATATGAAATATATATGTCTGGGAAATAAGGGTTGTGTCTGAAATAACAGGGTTTATTCAGCTAGCATAGTGCTGGCATTAGTGCAAACAAGCACTAATCCCAACCTAAGACGCAGACTGTGGATTACAAACTGTGACACATTAAGATTGATTTGTGTGATAAGCATTACAGAAGCAGACAAAAACTTTTGCAGATGTTCTCCTTCTTGATAAGACTGATGACTTTGTGTCGGTGATCTGCAATTCTTTGACGTATATGAGTTGCTCATTACTTATTTAACATGTGAAGGGTCAATTATTGAGTATTCATAGGAAGAATTAAATGGATTGTGGTTGTGTTAGAAGCCTATGTAGTTACTGAAAAAAGGAGTCAGGAAGGATAGAACAAGCAGATAACAACACACAATGTCATGGTACTGTCAAACCAGAACGGTCAAAAGGCCCCAGAACAAAATAAAAGATGGAACAACTCCCAAAACCTACTTCCTAATGCCTCTGGCTCTTCAAGGAGGGAAACTCCTAAAAAAAAAAAAAAAAAAAAAGGGATTTAGTATTTTACCAGTGCATCTTTCTGCAATATGAGGGCAATGTGGGATACCAGGTACATATGCTTGTATGTACTCAGATACGATATAGAACACGGTACAGTATTGTATTCTCATCTTTGACAGGCTGAGACCCTGGGTTGGGGCAATTCCAAGCA
>NW_010256662.1:0-12410 GCF_000690775.1 Eurypyga helias | reverse complement strand
TTCCATGATTCTATGGTGGCAGCTCATTCTGAATGGTCAGTATGGAAGACACAAGAAATGACCAGGAGCTTTCAGTGGGGTGTGTTACCCCAGAGGAGCTGTGGGACAGTGACTCACACCTACACGCGGTAGCTCTTTGCTCTGCCTGGCTTTGGGGCCAGCAGCACCTTGTGCAGGAAGGCAGGCAGCACCAGCACCATTGGCAAGGTCCCTGTGCTCTGGGCAGGATGACTGCGAGAGATGTGCAGAAACAATGGGGAGAAGGTAAACTGCAATAAAACGTTTGTGACAAAGGAATGGGGGAAAGGGAAAATTCAACTAATGCAGTTAGTGTCAGGATTTCTGAAGGGTTTTCATCAGAAAAAAAGGAAGCTTGTTAGGCACATGTTCCCATTTTGCTATCACATGGCAGGAAAGAATCTTAAAAGTGGTTTCTCTTTTAGGATGGATCTACACAAAAGTTTCCCAGCAAAAACAGCTCATCTATTGTAATTTCTTTCAGCATCTCCATATGTAGAACAAGATTATCAGTAAAACCTACCAGAAAATCTGGGGGACAGCAAGAGAACACAAAGTCTTCAAGAAGCTTATTAGGCACTTGCTACCTGGTATATTGAGGCTTTTCTTTAAGTAGGTCAAGGTGGTAGGTAAGAAATCACATCTTTTAGACTGAAACTTTGCTTCTGGTTTTGTACTTGTAGAGCACAGCAACAGAACCCCCATCTTACTCCATTGTAACAGATGGGCGCAGATGTTAAATGCAACCTAATATTTCACCATGGTGGTTACAGACCCTTTGTCCTGGGGCTATACAGAAGCTAGGGATCCTTATGACAACGAGCTGAAAAATGAAGTTTAGAATGCTAGAAGGCCTATTACAGAAGTTCTCTCCGTAGTCTTTGACCCAGGGGGGAACAGTCAAACTAGCCCTCCTGGCCATCACAGGGTTAATGAAATCTGCAACTCAAAAATGGCACATCTACCATGCTTTCCAGTCTTGTCTGTCTAATAAATCTGGTTTCATACTATGTCTTTTCCTTTTCCCACAAGCTTAATGAGTAACCAGCTCACCCCCGGTAAAACTGCAGTTTTCACTGCAGTTTCAGGACGAGTACCGAGCTCCTCCTGCTCCTGTCCTTTCTCTCCATAAGTACATTCAGTCCTTCAGATAATGAAGAGTGGATCTTATTAATCTGGTAAAGGATGCAATATTTTATTGTTATAAGGCTTCATGCAAAGACTAATCTACTCCTAAGTCTATAGGTTTTTGTTTTTTTTTTTTTAGAGCAGGTCCTTCATTACAATGTTAAATTTCATGGTCTCTTGCAAAATCTCTCATTATACTAGTGGGACAAGTTCTTGCTGCACACTCATGGCACTCATCTTTATAAGCTTACAGCACAGCCTAATTCTTCCTCTTTCAAATCTGTCACACTCCTAGGGTAAAGGTCTTTCCAGTGGCAATCACGGACTATCCTGCATGAGACACCTGTAACAAAGGACAAAGCTGAATTTACTTTTCCGATAAGCAAGTGGAAGAGCCAGTTACTTTCCAAGATTAAGATCCAGTTATTCTCTGATCCTGTTTCTCCCCTGCTCTCAATCATGCAGGAACCAAATAAAGATCTGTATCCCACTTTCTACTTGCCAATAATTAAAAATAGCTATACTGAGACATCATCCGTGCTACACAATTTAACTATCAGAAGTTCAAGTGCCTGAGAAATCTGAAAATGGACCTTTTCTGGGTGAAGAATTCGCTGGGAGGTTAAGCAGAGGACAGCAAGGGAAGGTTTCTAGCCCTACCTAGTACAAGGTTCAAACATTAAAGCTGTCCCGAGAGGATCTGGCCCCTTATCTCCCTCCACCAAAGGGGCAGAGAATCTTTCTTTTCAGTTTGCAGAAAAGAATAACCAACTTGTTTTAATGGATAAAAGATTTTCTACAGTAACTGTTTTGCCACAGGATTTTCACTTCATAGCAGACATTCACTTGTAATTGACCACTCCACGTTTTCCATGCAGTTCTGTCGGGCAACGACAACTGACAAGCCTGATATCTCCTCCACCAGCACGGCAAGCCTCACGTGCCTGAGAGGTAGAAACACATGACCACCAGCCCATGGCATTCAACTAATAGCTCTACCCTCTTCACACAGGAAGGCAGACACTTCCAGCTGCTGCACTGCCTCGAGGAATTAGGCTGAACTGTTTGTGATGTGGGTGGGGAGGAGCTTTTCAGGTCTCAATCAGGTCTGGAGCAACAGTCCCAGCAAGTTCAAATAGTCACTCACCTGCCTTATGGAAGAGACAGAGCTAACCTCCTGCTCTTCTATTTACAGCACAGTAACCCAAGTATCCAAGCCTAGCTCACAAGTTTGAACATTTGAAGCTAAAGCTAAGCTCACACACTTCACAGCTGAGCTATCGGGTGTATCAGCAATGGGAGTGCCTGATGGGAACTTCCCTGGTGAGCGTGGGCGGCTTTACCGGCAGCTCCGTGCTCCGCCAGGAACGGCCAGCTTCACCGGGACAGGCCTCCAGCAGAAAGGGAGGTGTGCCAGAACAGAACTGCGGGTTGCGCAGAGGCTCCCCAAGCTCTTCTACACCACAGAAAATCTCCTCTTGCTTTGAGTCTCTTCTCAGACAGTGTTTCTGTGAAGAATATTATCCCTTAAAGCCAGGTTTGCCTGGATATACCGTCGTAAGTGTCGTACGTGCTGTGCAGTAGTGGGGAGGTCGCAGCCACCTCAGCTCAACCTCCACCTCCTGAGGATGTTGCAGTAGTAGCCCCCACTTCGCATCAGAACAGAGGCGGAAGAGGTTTCCTTCCTACTAGGCCAGCAGACTCGTAGGTAGGGGTGATGCTTCCAAGTCACGTACCTCTAACGCTGGGAGCACCTGCTGAGGAACCCGCGTGCTAACACCCCAGAGCGCGGCTACATACCTGGAGGGAGATTGAAAACCATTCCTAGACACCTGGGCTTTGCAAATTTGATTCCCACAACTGATAAAATGTAAACAAAAAGGGGCTTGACTTTCAAAAGAGAAAAGCCACAGTACTTTCCCGATGACAGATCAGGAATCCTCCGTTTCCATGGGTGGGGCAGCAGAGCTAAAACAAATCATGTAGAGCAGGGGTTTATTTTCTAGTGCTATCTGTGTCAGGCTGGAACATGCCTTGGTAACTTATGTCATCTCAAAAATACAGACTTTTGTTTGATGTTAATCAAGCTATAGAATTAGCAGATTGATCATTAGACAAATTTCAAGTGGGAATTGCCTCCTGCCTCACTTTAGATGGGCCTTTAAAATTCCAAAGATGCAACCTGGTGACGGAGGGAAGGAAAATGGAGAGATTTAAACTATTGTTGGAGGATTTTATCATGCAAAAGTATTCTTCAGGCCCTCTGAGGCTGAGATGTTCTTGTTTCCACCAAATAAACTAAATATTACAGCAGTTTGCCAGCCATTTCTCTCAATCTCCTGCTTCAAATGAAAGAATTAGAAATAAAACTAAAAAAATCCTTCTTTTTTCCCATTTTCTTATTTTTTTTTTAATTTGATCCATTGCTATGATTTGGAGTGATTTCTTTGAGACAGTTCAGCAGCTTTTATAAAAATCCCATTCACTCCTACTCATGCCACACTTACCATTGGCAATCTGCATCCGGGAATACTGGGGAAGTCATGATGCTCCATGTGGTAGCCTACGTTAAAGGTGAGCCAGTTCAGAGGTCCGTAATAGGAGTATGTCTCATACCCTTTTAAGAACATGTAGTGTTCTGCTATGAAGTGCCCAGAAATGGGATGTAAACCCATGCAAAGTATTGTACCTGCTATTAAGTAAATAATAGGTTTGAGGCCCCAAAAGTAGTAAATTATAAGGTCTATAGAAAACTGGACAAGAGCGTTAAAAATTTCCATCCGTGTAATGGCCTTGGGGTTCACATACAGTGGTCTCAGACTGTAGAACATAGGTTGGAGAAAAAGCCAAAGCAGCTTCCGAAGTGGCGTACAAAAGAACCAGCCTTCAAAGTCTGTGGGAATGTCCACATCCAGGCTGTCCCCACCAAGGTACCGATGATGGTCAATGTGGTATTTCTTGAAGGAGGCCGAATAAGGGATGCCTATCGGCAAGTTGGCAAAGACTGCGAACCAGCGGTTCCACTTAGCTTGCTTGTTCCCAAAGGCGACGTTGTGTGAAATATCATGGATGGCTAGGGTCAACGAATGGTTGATGCAACCCCCAAAAGCATAAGCCCAGAAGAAAATCCATTTCCAGGGTAAGTCTTTCACCAAGTAGCACGCTAGAAACTGCATGAAAACCATTCCAGATACAATCCACTTTAAATGTGGATCCGGTCCCATCAGAGCCTTGATCTCTGGATACTTTGCTAAAGGGAAAAAATGGAGAGGAAACTTCATTAGATCACAGTTAGGTAAACAAAATCTCCACTGGCACTCAACTTTTATCACCATATTATTATCAAATTGATAATAATATCAAGGGTTTGATGCCCTCGTTTTATAAAGTGAAAATTCCAGAGCAGGGTTGCTACTACAGTGAAAGTTTTGCTAACTCACGGGCTCTGTTCCACCGACAGCGTCATGTCCAGTTGTGATTGATACTCACATACATGCACGCACACATATAACAAAATACATTCTACCTTGAAAGTCAATATGTGGCATCATGTGCCTTCACAAGGACGAGTATTAGTAGGCCAAAACCTACCAGATTTAAGCTCTAAGAAGCACCTTCTGTCAAGTTTTTCATTCCTCCTTATTTTGCCCAATCCATTTGCTGTTTTCCACAAAAGGGACACAACTGCCTTCTTTGTAGGCCCTTCCATATGGTTTCTTCAGACATACTAGCAGGGGAAGAAGGCTGAGCAACAGGCCCGCCAGGTTTTGCTCTGTGGTTAGATGACAAATCCAGCCCTAATTATTTTGGGTGTTCACCCATGCTTACAACACGCACAACTCTTTGCACCTGGTAACATCACAAGAAAGCCAGTAATATTATCAAGAATTTATGACAGACTTTTTTTTCTCTGTTCCCATTCATTAGCCTGTTCCCAAGCGCCATCCTAGAACCATGCATGAGAGTCACGTAAATAATCACCCTGCCGCTCCGCGCGGCCTCGCAAATGCTGCAGTACAGCATTAGGGAGACATGGGCCAGGCTTGCCAGGTCTGAGCCCTGTCAGGACAGGACCAGGCTTACTGATCTGTAGTTCTACCAGCTGTTCATTTGTCCCTTTAAGATAAAACACACAGAAGTACAGTTTATCTTCTAGAGGCTGTTCATTGCTCCAGGTCTCTTCTTTACAGACCCACACTTCTCACTCCCAGCATTAACTTCCACAGTAATTTTTCCACCCTTTTATGGCTTTTACCCATCTGCTTTCCTCGCTCCTTTTACTCATACTCAGTGTTTCTCAATAATTACAGCTCGCACAGATAAGACTGTAGGACAAGTCACTCATTCTGAACCCTGAGGTCACATACAGTGTCCCTGTAATTTTGATAGGCCCATTTTATGAATAGAAAGGTAAATATCATCTGACTGTCACAGTATGATACCAATGCCATAAAAGCAGATTACAACAATCGGCATCTATGCAGCTGTATATACTACAAACAAAGCGGGAGATGATAGACGTAACTTCATGTGACCTTGCAAGCAGTGGCAAGGACTGAGTGCAGGATGCAGAGGGTTTTTTTATTTTTACAGAAGCGAGCCCCGAGAAGTCTGTAGCAGTTCAGAGAGATGAAGCATTAAGGAAGCGGGTTGATGTGGTCATGCGCTACAACCATCCAAACAACTTTTGAGCCCGTTGGCCAGCTTCAGCCCAGCTTAACAGAGGTTAGAGACCATAGGGATTAGACAGGTTTTGTGGTAGATGATGAGGATTAGACAGGTTTTGTGGTAGATGATGAGGAAAAGGACAGTCCTAACTTTTCCCCCAGTGAGAGCAAGGGAGCAAAATCACCATGTGGGGTATTCAGACAGGGGAGAAATTTTCTAAGGGGTGGAAAAGCTCTAGTAAAAGTTCACATTTTTCTGAAGTTAGCCAAGCTTTTTGATAAAAATCTCTGGAAAGCCCAGGGGGTTTAGTTTTGCTATTTTGTTTTTGTGTACTTTTTTGCAGGTTTTTTTTTATTTGTTTACATGTTAGAAATGTTAACATGTTAAAAATAGTTCTCTGGTACCTAGACAGGTACCAAAATTTTTTACACAAAGGACTGGAATGTCCACTCTAAGGAGTAACTTGACATAATGACTTGATCAGAATATCTGTTACAGACATATAATTTTACATAGCTTAATGACCTGACTAGGAGCATCTGTCCAAAACCCAGAAAACCCTTCAATAAATCAAGCCACCTCAAATTTTCAGTCATGCAGTTGGTAGGGATAATTTACTGCAGTCATCAGAACAGACAAAAGAGATGTAAAACAACCAAACCTGTTCCTCAGCCTGGTCAAATTCAGGCCACTCTGACCAAACAAAAAGTTTTAATGGGATGGGAAAATGACTAAGTAATGCTTTATACTGTACTTTGAGAACATACTTAGAACGTCGCCTTGGCCCTATTTCTTTTGGTTGCAGCTAACAAGGGTTGCAGATTACTTGTAAGAGATTTCAGAGTGGTAACTGCCAGCCATCAGCAAGTGTCTGCAAGCAGCAGCGCAGGTAGGTTGCTTTTATCGCAGGTGACAGCTATTAAGTAACTTGCTAGGGTTTAATATTAAATTCAACATATGATTAACTCCTCTCCAACAGGAAGTTTTTGCATACTAGTTAAACCACAATACCCTATCTGTTTATCATTAATACTGATAAACCCTTCCCATTTCCACAGCACAGAGGAACCCCAGGGAGGCTGGCAGGTGGGGCTGCGAGGCTCACCGCAGGCTGAACGTCCTGCTGCTGGCGTAGCCTGCCAGAGACCCTCTGCTTCAGGAGCAGTGCACATGCAAAACGTTGAATGCTGCCCCTTTCAAAACTTGAGGCCAAGCACTCTTCAGTGAGACACGTTTAACTGCAGATTAAGTGATCCCAATGGCCGCGGTTTATATGTAACATGCTGACACAAAGATGTATCCCATTCTTCCCTTATATTCACGCATTGCCATTAGCTGAAGGAATCCTAGGAAGGCAAGACAGAGCACTTACAGTTAAAAAAACTGGACAACCCTGTAAGGCTGTTGGGACAAGTGTCTGTAGGTGATGAGCTGGGCTGTGCAAACCAGCTGCCAGCCACCTGCACGTCCCAATGGCACAGAGAATCAGAGACAGGGCTAGTGTGCAGCGCTGAGCCAGGAGCCATAAAGGACTACGAGACTGACAGCAGCCAGGCAGTAAAGACCACCTTCATTTCCTACACACTGCACTTTGAGAAGCAAGCAGGCACCTGCTCTCCAGTCTTGACACTGCTAGAACTTCACACTACAGGACATCTGAGCAGAGATTTTCATCATGCTGCTCCTTCCTGAATCACTTCCATTTTAGTCTTCCTGAGCACTATACCATTATAAAAATGACCAGCTCCTCTAAAGCCAGAGCCCACTGCTTCCCAAGAAGCACTAGGTCAGGGCTAATACATGACGATGGTCAAAAAATGTAATCTGTAGTGAGCTCTTCATTATCCACAGTTACGGCATGGAAAGGAAACAGGAGGAAGAAAACCTCAGCATTCAGCCATTCGAGATAAAGCAGGGGGAAAAGACCAAAAAACCCACGGTACTGCCATTTTGAGGGTGGGAATACTGGTATAGATGTACGGCAGTGCAGAAGGATGATGTTCTTGTCTCAGCACGCCACAAAAGCAGTTCAGGCACTGTAATACTAGTAGTGCCTCCTTTAGTGGGCTAGTAGTTCTGCCGAGCCAGCTCCACAGCCTCTACACCGTAACCTCAGAGCAGTCGAAATCCGTGCCAACAATGAAAGACAGCATTTCCCACTTGTAAAAGGGTTGATGAAAGAACCGCAGCCAAGAGAGGACAAATGCTGCAAGTATATTCTCTGAAGCGTTCACAATTCTGCAGCAACTCGTTTACTGAATTAACATTTCAGAGATCACTCCACTGTTGTGTTGAAGCATTAGCCACCTTTCTAGAGGCATGCCTCTCTCTAAAACACTACTGAGAAATTACTCTGCCTACACTTCTTTTCCCCTTGATGCTCCTCTCTGGAGATCCAGAAATACTCACCATAGCTCTCCAATAGCTCTCAGTTAGGGCTGGAGCAATTGTTCCCGGAGAAGCCATCAGCCACTAAGTCCTAGTGTTGTTCCTCCTCAGGAGACAGCAAATGTCTTGTTACAAACCCTCACTCATCCTCTATTCCTACTGACAACATCCCCGAGATGACTCAGGAGAGACCCTGTTAGACCTCAGTTCTGGCACCGGACACAATTTCTCATTGACATGACACCACATACTTAGCACTTGCCCACATCCAAATCCTGTGTATGCCAAACGTGCAAGAGCAGGAGCTGTCCATACACAGAAAGAGGTGGTGGAGGTTTAACGGAGCAGCAGCCCTACCCACATCCATGAGAAGCTGGTAGGAACAAGAGAATATGTTTAAATTTCTTCATCTTCCTTTATTTTGACCACGAGTGCAGCATACAAGTATAGTCAAAGTGAAGATACTATTCAGTAGAAGACTTTTAGAAGGCCTGTTAAAGAGAAGAAGTCAAAAAAAAAAAAAACTCATCCATCTCTCTGATGCTGCTGTCCTGGACTATGTTCTATCAACTGTGAGTCCCTGCCAGAACAAATAAGGGACACCAGGCACAGGATGTTAGCTTTACTACCCTGTGCCCTATGCTGGAACTGGTATCTCTACCAAAAAATAAACAAAACAAAGTAAGTCAGTTTGCTGACATGACAGTGGTTTTCCTTTTAGCGGCTAAGCTCATGCTCAAAGAGCACAGCACACTTGAACCGTACTTAACTCAAACCATACGCGAGCCAGGACACAGGTAGGACACATACAGAGGACAACATGCATGACAAAAGCCTCTGGCTTTGCACAGTCTCCTGCCCCCTCCAGTACACAAAGTAATAAAGCCTTTTTAGCCCAACTAACTACGCTGAAGTTTTATATATCCACTCTGCAAGGGAAAATGGTCTTAATCATCTATTTGCCACCCATAAGCTCCTGAAGTGCTTTGTGCTGGCAGGTCCCAGGGAGCTGGGTCACCCAGAAGTGCCCATCACAGTGGTACCACACTGCTGCTGTCGACAGAGACGGATGGTGTCAGCACAGCACTAGGACAGCAGCTGTGACCTGTTTGTTTACACTTGTTTATTAGCAGGTTCAGAGTAAAGGGGTGTAGGGATGCTAGAAAGAGGACTTCCAACTCCCTCTGAAACAAAAACCTGCAACATGGAGTAAGCTGACATTGCAGTTGTCCTTAACACGTTTTCAGCAGAAGACCACAAGCACCTAAACCAGTGACTTTCTCCTCGTGCGATTTATCTTAGCGGTGATTCCCACAGGGAATTGGCATGAGCGCTGAGATAGCAGCTATTCTGAATGCTCTCATCAGAGAACATGCACATCAGGGGCAGCACTGTGCCCACGTACTGCAGCAGAAAGGGGAAACAGTCTCAGTTTCTTTGCCAGAAGCACATGTAATTCAGAGCTTTGATTTAAGCTAAGGAGATATGCATCTTGCACATTTTCAGTAGGTACAATTTATCAGAATTTTCATAAATGGCAAGTTTAAATAGGCAACAGCAGAGTCAGCTGTAAGAAATAGCAGACTAATATCTAAATAAGTAAGCAGAGCTGGAAGCTATTGTACTGAAATCAGCTAAATTCTAAAATAAAATGGATTTGAGCTTCTTTGCTTTGTTGTACACACCCCACAAAACCCCTATAGGCTAACATCTCAGCCTTTCTACAGGATAAAGCACAACAGAAATCACCTGTGCCATCTTTACTCCACAATAACTTGCCAAAGAACCAGTTGTATCATTATTAGTTATTCTTGGATGCCAGATCATATTCAAATGCTCCTAGCCTACCCTCAGCAACACTGATTCAGTCTTCACCCTCAGAAGCAAACAAGGGCTTCCCTAAGGATCCCATGAGGCAAGACGTCTTCCGACCAACCTACAGTAATTTTGTAAAGTTAGATCCGACACACAGCACAATTAAGATCTCATTCTTTCCATGCCACAACATAATGCTCATCACTTGCACTTGGAAAACTGTCTGCAGGTGAGATGACCATTCACTGTGTGCTTAGGGTGTTACCAGCATCTGAGCAATGACTTTTTCACCTTCTCTCAAGTAGAAAAAAAACACAAACACTTCCCCCCGTGCAAGACCATAATTCTCCAAGTGTCTTAATCCAACAGGCCCATATTGCCACTAAAAAGAAGTGGAAATCCTACTTCTACTAGAATTAGATATCCCCTCTGTTTTAAGTCACTCGTTCTTCCTCTAACAGCATTTGTGTAATTATTCAACAAGGGTAAAGAGATCCAGATGAAGAAAACTTTATCCTGTCAGGTTAGTTTTTAGGCAGGTCTTTGCCACAGTGATACACAAATCTCAGTCCTGACACAAAACAATAACAGGCATTTCATCAACAAGAGGGTGAGAGAACAGCGATGAAACAGTTCAGTTCCATGACAAGAAAAGCATGAACAATATGAGCTAGCAAAAGATGTTCCTGTCCATTGTAGGGGAATTGGACTCAGAGTTACTCAGTCATATTGCCACCACCAACAAAAGTCTCACAGACACCTGGACTTCAATCCAGAACATACAGAATTTTACAGACCAGTTGCTCCATATTGCATATTGCAGCAACAGCTCAAGGAAACTACTTGTATAGAAAGAAAGTGCCTTAGGTGTTTGCCAATTTGCCCATATTTTTTTTTCCTAATGGATAATTTCAATTAGCATTTAAACCCAAGTAGCTATTCCTGAGAGAGACCAGTATTTCAAAAAGCTGCAGCCTAAACAGAAAAACAATCAAGTTTCAGTGCTTAGCAACTAAATCATTAACCTATTGGGAGGAAAATACTTCCTTTGCCAGCATGGAATGCTGTCCCCAAGGCATTACCATATACAAAACCATAAAAACCGTGAATGTTTATAGATATTTGGGCATATGTATGTAAGATTCTTACAATGCACTCCAGCTCAACAGACAGTAGATGCTTTGGTAAGCACATACCCAAGATACCAGGGGTTTGCTGACCATCAAGCTTTGAATAATAATAGCGTGATGATCATTATACCAACATCATAGGGGATATCGTGACAGTTTCAATACCCTTTGGTATTCATGACACTATTTTCATGACCCATTCTGCCTTTTCAGACACAGATTGTTCTGCCCACATCTTCCACGTCTCTCTTTCCATGTTTTATTTCTCTATGTCCTTCCTTCTGCTCCACAGCTGAGTTAGGGCAAGCTGCGAGCAAGGAACTGGACCTTATTCCAGTTGTTCATTCTGAACCCAAAGAAAGCGAGGCAAAACCTCTGCAAGTATGTAGCCGGAAGGTCCTAAAAAGAGAGTTTACCATGGCAAGGGTAAGGCAATCAAACCATTCCAGTACCATCTTGCAATCCAACTTGTGTCATGGTTTGCAGTTCCCCCTCTATAGCCAGATCAGGAAAGCAAGAGACTAGCAAGTGGAGAGATCCACCATGCACACTCCTACTCGCAGCTCACAAAAACATAGTCCCCTTGACTAAAAGGATGAGCAGCACACCTCCAAGAAGCATCATTTTATATAATGACAACATTTGACTCTCTATCATGATTACATAGTAAAATAATTATTATCTTCCTGCATATAATTCAAACCCGAACCAGGATATTCCACCACCACAACTTTACCAGAAGTGGTTTTGTAGTTTAGATTAATCCTGGATGAATCTGTTAGATTGTGGGGGAGTTAAAAAACTACACTTCATTACCACAGCCCCTGCGCAGCAGCTCAGCCTCAAGTCCCAGCCCCTTCCTTTACAAAAAGGCCTTTAAAAGCTTCATCCAACTCATTAGAGTGAAGGGGGGGTCAACCCACAACCCAAATAAAAAGAGCAACAAAAGAAGTCTATTAATAAAATGTTGAAAATCTGTTTTCAGGAGATACGCAACAATATTCTGCAGCAATTCTGAACTGTTACTGCAGAAACTACCTTCGGAAAAGGCCAAATCCCCAAGCCAAAAGCAAAACCTCCCTTTTCCCACCCCACCATACCCACGGACGCAGCCCACCTGCCTGTGCGATGTGAAAACGCAGGTGCGCTTTCTCCCTGAGGGACCAGCAGCAGGGACTTTGTCCTCCTCTGGAAAAGGCTGAGAAAAGGCTGACCCACATCCTCATTTATTTTTATTTTAGAGGACCACCAACACTGGGAAAA
>NW_010256661.1:11927-12145 GCF_000690775.1 Eurypyga helias | reverse complement strand
GGCCTTGGAAATCACCTGAAAGGATTGCACCTACCTAAAGTTACGGGCTCGTTTTCAAGTTTGTGGTATGCAGATGTAGCTGCCGTTGCCATCAGCACCCTGTTTGACCAGGGTGGTTGTAAGAAAACGCTGGAGTCCTTTGTAGTGTTCATCGTTGGCAGATCTCCTGATCAGGATGGTCAACGCCGATTTGCTTTCCTTTTAGCTGATAGACCACA
>NW_010256661.1:5602-11758 GCF_000690775.1 Eurypyga helias | reverse complement strand
TGTTTCTTCAGCGGGAGGGGTGTCGCCAAGCCTTGTGGTTACTCGGGGCTGCAGACTCTACAGCCATCAGCTCCCAAAGACGTGCCGTGTCCTTTGGTCCCAGCCTGGCAGCCAAGTCCTCTGGGTGCAGTGGCTCCGTGGCGTGCGCCTGAGGAAGCCTCGTGTCTCTGCGTCCAAACAAAACACTTGGGCTTCAGCATGCTGTGCTGTTACTTTCTTGGAAAACTGCAAATTAACCCACGGAGAAGCATTGGTACCAGTTTGGGGTGGGGGAGGGAGGTGGTTGAGCTGCCTGGAGCTGCGGAGCCCAAGTTGTGATGGATGTTGAGACTAAGGAGCTTTCTACACGTGTTGGAGAGCACCCCGCGTAGGCCTTCGGGGCTTGGCAGCAGAACTTGGTGACGACTTTTTACAAAAGCCTGTAGTGACAGGACCAGGGAAATGGGGTTAAATTGAAATCAGGGAGGTTTAGATTAGATATCAGGAAGAAATTCTTCCCGGAGAGGGTGGGGAGGCACTGGGACAGGTTGCCCAGAGAAGCTGTGGATGTCCCATCCCTGGAAGTGTCCAAGGCCAGGCTGGATGAGGCTTGGAGCAACCTGGGCTAGTGGAAGGGGTCCCTGCCCATGGCAGGGGGGCTGGAACTGGATGGGCTTTAAGGTCCCTTCCAACCCAAACCAGTCTGTGATTCTATGATTCTCTGACTCACCAGCTGTGATGTGGGGGGTGTATGAGGCAGAGTAGAACAGGGATAGCATTCACCTATCAGTCTGTCTCTGTCAACACGTTTGAATCCCCAGCTGAGGAATTCCAGGGTTGCGGCTATAATTCAGATGTAACAGACGTCCTGTGAAGTGGCTCCCGATGTGTAGGTGATACCTGCTCTCTCGTACCCCTCTCCCTGTGCTCCAGCGAGGACGGGAGCAGAGTGAACGTGTAGTCTGTACTGGTATTTGTACCTTTCCCACTTGGCTTGGTCGCTTGCTTCTGGCTGCCCGTCAGAAAAGACGAGTGTTTTTTACAACATGATGCCGTATCACGTGCGTTAGATTTTTAACGTAACAGGCATATTTGCATAACTCTCCCAAATCTACAAAGTGCAAGGAATTTGGAAAGTATAAACCCTTGAGAACTGAAGAGATTCCCAACTTTATTGCTTCTCCCTGTGCTTGGTGGTTTTATTTGGCCCTGTAAGATTTCCAGCTCCTGCAGGGTTGCGTGGTTTTTTACTGCTGCGGTGTTTATAATGTCTTTGGGGATCCCGGCAGACAGTGTTTTGTGTTTAGCTCTAGAGCACCAGCAAGGCGACGGTACTGCGAGAATGTTTCAGAAAAGAACCTTATTAGATCTTTTTTCCTGCTAGAGAAGCCGCATGTTTTTCTGGCATTTAAATAAAATGCACACATGTTAATTTCCCACCTTGATATTGGATTAAAGACTCAAAAGTGAGGGAAAATAGCCCAGCATTTAGGCCTTCTGCAGAAATACTAGCAGTGCCAGATGATTCATACGGAGTATTTTATAGCATGCTTTTGGGGGAACGCAGCATTATAAACAGTAACGTTTTCAATTTCCTGAGATGAGAGGATTTGATTTCTTCTCGTGAATTGTGCATTATGTGCTTTCTCATTCAGAAACACTTTATCTGGGGGGATGTGTTTTGACAAGATACTCAGAATGCTTGCGAGCTGGGGCAATGCTTGTTTAAAGTTGATCTCCAGTTTTTGTTACAACCTCAGGTTCCGATGGGAGATGAGGTGAAGTGGATTTTCAGACTTCACGTTGCGCCTCAGCCCTTTGCTGAAATTAAAATTCTTGAATTTCTGCACGTCCTTCCCAATGTTGCTGCTTCTGCTTTTCTGGTTCCTTTGGTAATAGCAACATTATTAACATTTCCATTCCATACTTTGCCATGTCCTCTATGCTACTTCCTACCTAATTAAGTGGTTTATGCTTATTTACCATGACTTCTGGTATTCCAAAGATGCTCATTGCTTTGGTAGCTGACTACGATTACGTAGATGAATGCAGAATAAGCTCTGTTCTCCTGTGTACTTAGCTGTCTGCAGTTAAGCATTCATATCATATTTGTGCATGCATATTAGCGGTTAATGGTCTATGAGACAAACTTTCTTGAAAAGGAATATCTTGAGTTCAGATCAGTTGGCCTTGCCCACTGATGAAAAGCTGTTCCTGTGCTGGGATTCTCCTCTGGGACATCTCTGCGAGGGGGTTTGCTCCAGCCCAGACAGTATCCGCTGAGCTTCTGTAACGTGGAGCTACGCCGAAGGCTGTGGTGCAGTCCGTGCAGAGGACAGTCCTGCTTTAGGTCTTTAAATTCTTCTTGAAAGGAAGAGTTGGTGAATTTGGAGGTTTGCTCTGTTGCATGCTGGATAAGGAAGGCTGAATTCTGGTACTTGTGCATGACATGCTGAGTTTTCTCCTGGGCTGTCCACGGGCTTGCTCCCATTGCAAAGATCCTTGCTTTATTTTGGCTGCCAGAGGACCCAAAGCTATAGATCATCTTCCACGGAAGGAAGAGTAGAACTGATTCTCGTTTGCTGCTGTGTAAATGAGAAGCCCAAGGGGTGCTCATGGCTTTTTGGTGGTCACCTTTTCCCCTGCTAGTTCTGGCAAGAAGTAGATGGTTAAGTCATCAAGGGGCTTGGAATTGGAGTGTTTAGATGTTAAATGGCTTAATAAGCTGAGCTGGTTGTAGCCTGACTGATGTGGTAGCACCCAAAAAGGGGGTGCGGCGTGTCCGTAGGTGGGCATTCAGGTATTTTTATGGGTTATGACTGAACAAGTTTTACAACGTACCAGCTCCAGTCGTCTGCTTCCTTGCTTAATTTGGCAAGGTTCACAGGAGAGCCGAGTGTGAGGTAAGGGGTAGTTTTGGCTCCCTTCTGCTCAGTGGCTGGTTTTAGTGGTGGTCTAGCTCACCTGAGACACCAAGTTGGCTCTGTAACTCTGAGATAGTGGGGAGGACCCCCATCTCCTTTTAAAGCCTTCATTCAGCATTAGTCAAGAAAGAAACGGGGCGTCAGGAAGGCAGGCACCGTGTTATTTCTAGGCAGACTTCCCATCCCTGTGGACTCTGTGGCTGGTTCTGTCTTCCCTGGAGGCTTTGTGCTCTTCTTGGAAGGTGAGTGCTATAAAAGGTGGCCATAAGGGATGAAGGGAGAAACTGGGAGTACTCCTGGAGCCATTGCTGTGAGGAATTGCTCTGCTTTGCTGCCAGGACAGTGCCGGCTCCATCCTGTGCTGCTTGACTTGTCTTAGTAGCTCCTTAACGCATAGATTTTCCTCTGTGGAACAGGGCAGCGCTGTTGTCCCCGTCTAAGTGCTGGTAGCTTGGCTGTATTCAGGGCCTCTGTGCCTGCTGGGAGCATCATCCCTGTCAGCCTGCTCTTGGACCATCTCAGTGCAGCTCTGAGTTTGACTTGCTAGAGGGACTGGAGCTCAGTCGCCAGATTTCAGGGATGTGATCTGGAATTTGCCATGATTTGCTGAGATGAGCTGTGAACTGCGTCACAGCGCCCTGCGAGGTAACCTGTCCGTCCTTCCCGGGCTGCGTGGGTGTTCCTTCTTGGCTCGCTGGCACGGATGGAGACAGGTTCTCCTGATGCCACCCGAGGTCAAGGCGTGGGTGCCGCGGGCCAAGAGCAGCCCTTGTCTCTGCTGCGCTTGGCACAGGCCGAGCCTGAGACTGACGAACCGCCTTTGGCTGTTGCTTGCAGCCCTCTGCGCGGGGTGACAGCGGGCCCGGACGAGGAGAGGCAGCAGGTTGGGAGCGTGGAGGGGTGGGTGGGCTGGGGAGGACTGGAGAAGCTGTCCCTCGGGGACCTGGTGCGTACCAACCTCTGCCGCTGCAGGTCGGCAGGCGTCGCTGCGGGGTGGTGAGCTGGTGCGTTAGCAGGTGAGGATTCTCCACGGATGTGTGGGCATGGCTGATGCTCAGGAATCGGGGCATCCCTACTTCGCAGACCCTCCTTGTGGGCTCCTCTCCTCGTTACTTTGCCGAGGTGACTTGAGCTGTCCTTTGCAGTGGTGGAGGACACCTTACCTTGTCACTCCTGGAGGCTTGGGAAAGCCAGCACTTTTCAGGGCGGTTCCCGGGTGCCCCCAGCAATGCCGTTACATCCTTATCCTTCCCTCGTTACATCCTTCACAGCCATCATGCCTCTCACAGCATTCTGAGATTAGCCAGGCTGATCGTCTGGTTTCCTGCAGTGGAAACCTCCTGTGAGGTACGTCTCGTGGTGGTTTCCTCTGATCAAACTGGACTGCACTTCAGTAGTTCTCAACTGTCTAACTTCTTGCATAAGAGACTTTCTCTGAGAGGTATTTTTAAAGACATGTCTTTGATAAAAATACCTCAGGTAGGAGGGAGAACTCTCAGCACACTCTCACCTTCTTCAGTGTGATGGGGTTACGCCCTTGACTTTATATAGATCAAGAAAATAGGGGATTTGTGATGCTTTAGATAATGGAGGGTTGGTGAATAATGCTGTATAGACTCATGTTAAACTAGCAGTCTTTTAGAAAGAAAGTGTTAGAAAGCCATGTCTGAAGCCTCTATGGAGCGGCCTCTCCCAGGACCTGCTGCTACCAGCAGTGCTCCTCACAGCTTGTCGTTAGTAGGGAAAAAATAGAGATTGTTGCCCGTTTACCCAGTACTTGGGGTAATTAATTTCCCAACCTCAGGCTGTGCACTCGCAGATCACGGCGAAGTGCGTAGATGGACATCGCCCATGCACTGCGAGGGCGAAGGGACCCAAATTGGGCAACTCTTGCTCTTGACTCCCTCCTGCTTCCTGCAGCAAGCATGGGTTTCCCACCACAGCCGGCTCTTTTGTCACAAATCTGATCTTTTTTTCCCCTCTTCTGGATTGTATATCTGCTCTGTTAGCTGGGATTTGTTAAATGCACGTGAGAGAGAAGGGCTGCTCTCTGTTTGCAGCCCCCTCCCCGCAGTCCCAGGGTGCTGCTGTTGGCAGTGCTGCGCATGCGCACCCACGGAGCAGCGGGAGGCTTTGGGACGGTGCTTGGGGACGGTGCTGGTAGCATCCTCCCGTCAAAAATGCTGATGCTTCTCTGAAGAAAAACAGTCATCTTGGTGGTGAACTGCTGAGTTGCTAAACGCTGCTGCAACTTCTCTAAAATACTAAACATTATCTTCCTTTCTTTTGGGGGGGAGGCTAAATAAAAGTTCATTGGGACAGGAGTATTTCATGCTGCCAGAGAAGGTTCTTGATAGCGGTTGATCCTGAAACTGGTAGTGAATGTGCACTATCAGGGCCTGGGGATTTGGCATGAATTTCCCAGGGCCTAATCGTCTCATAAGGCTGCAGAGTGTGACTCCTTCCCCAGTAATCTACTTAACTCAGTAATTTACCCCTCCTTTTGCCTTGCCAGGAGAATGAATCTCACAGGTTGTTTGCATGACAAGTAGCTCGGGATTGTCCGAGTCTTTGAAGAAGATGCTGGGAGTTAATTGTAGCAGCTTGAGTTAATGGTTTCCCATGTTCACAGGCAGGCTGGGTGAGGAGCGGTGCTGGAGAACGGGTTTTATGGGCAGTACTCTGCTAGGCTGCACCATGTGTTTTGATAGCTATAATGCTAAAAAAAAAAAAAAAAGTTTTGCCTTCCAAAGGATGTTTTTCTCCACCAAAATTAATCTCAGGGGAAAATTATGTTCGGTAGTTCTAGGATTATTGGATTTGCAGATAGAAACTGCTGTGCTAATGGCAGCTACTGACTGATGACCAAAGCAGCTAACTGGGCGATGTTTTTTGGCAGTTGATCACACTAAAAATCTCCCCTCAAAGCCATTGAAACCACAGTGAACAATGTTTAAATAAAAAAAAAAAGTTGCTAGCAAGAAAAACCTAATCTCTGTATCCACATCTTAATTTTGAAAGAAACCAAGGATGCTCCATCAGAAGTGTTGACTTTTAAATTTTATTTGGATCCCCTCACACCAAACCTTCATTGTGTGAAAAATAAAAGGATAAGCGTCCCGTCGTCCCTTCATCTCACTTTGTAATTTGCCTCCTTCTAAAGCCAAACGTGAATAAAACTCCCGCTTCGAGACAGATTCCATGATACGTGGTCACCTTGTGCCAGCTTGCACCCAGAGCAGAGGAGAGGGAA
>NW_010256661.1:4965-5573 GCF_000690775.1 Eurypyga helias | reverse complement strand
TGGGAGCAAAGGGATGGGAAGCTCTGGATAAACTGTATGGCTTTTATTTCAGTTACTGTGATGTTCTGTGGCTTGCTTGAAATCAAACACTGCCAGGCATCTTACTGCACTCCCAGTAGTTAGCACCTAATATGCATTACATAAACCGTTTGCAGATGATCTTATTTCTGTTACAAAGCTCTGTGTTTGAAGGGACTGAGGCAGGATTTGATGAAACCTCATCAAAAAAATTCTGGTACGTTGGAGTTTTTCATGCATGGCTCTACCTGGTGGCATGACGCAGGGGTCGTGGTGTAGGTTTTCTCCACGTTGGCTGGGAGGTGACATCATCTCAGAGAGCCTCACGTGCACGCAGAGCTCTTGTACATCAGCGTCTGCCTCCTTCAGCCACGGTCTCTTCCCCAGGTCAGGGCTGCGGCAGAGCTCGGTGTAGATGTTGAGGTTCAGCCCTCTCTTCTTAATACAGAGCTAGATGAATTTTTCTGATTCCAATTTCCAGCCTTTTTTTGATTTGTTGCTTCTATAGCTTCTAAAGCTGAACATGAGCCGGCCGTGTGTGCTGGCAGCCCAGAAAGCCAACCGTATCCTGGGCTGTATCCAGAGCAGCG
>NW_010256661.1:0-4483 GCF_000690775.1 Eurypyga helias | reverse complement strand
TGCCCATGGCAGGGGGGTTGGAACTGGGTGGTTGTTAAGGTCCCTTCCAGCCCAAACCATTCTATGATTCTGTTCTTGCACTGAAAAATTGTGCTGGATCCACCAGCTGAACTCCAGCCCCAGTTGGAGTAGCCTCACTTCTGGCCCCATCCTAGGTCCCTCGGAAGTCGCTGTGAACCACTGGTGGAAATCCCTGCTGTGTTCTCCAGCTGAAGATGGTCTGATCCTCTGCATAGATTTCACAGGTCTTCGGGGCTTTGCCTTCAGTTCCCAGTGGGAATGACAGCATCCGTGCGGAGCACAGCAGACCGCAGATGGACATGCCTGGGCTGCAGGGTCAGCTGCTGCCTATCTGTTTGCAGGATCAGGGCCTGGAGAGCAAGGGGCCTTTCCCTTATGTCCTGTGCTAGATAAGTCAAGCTTCTATTAGCACAGCACCAAGGTGATTTGTGTTTTTTGTGGGGAAAGATAAACATGAAAAATAATTTATCTAATCTTTGTGTAAGCTGGATGAGAGTAAGAATGAAATACATGTTGCAGTTATAAAATTGCACTGAAAGCCTTGTTTGTTGTCTGAGTCAGAAAGACGTAGTTGGCTTAAAAGTGTAATTCTAGCAGAATTGTACCCCTTGGTTTGAGTTAATGTTTTGCAGACAGCGGAGTCCTCAAAACAGTGTAGAATCTCGGAGATAAATGGGGATCTTCCTGACCTCTACAGAGCTGGAGACCACGTGTACTCCATCTGAAACTTGTCATAGGCAACTTTTTCTTCGGTGCTGCGGAGACTGCTTTTTGTTCCTTTTAGATCCAGGATCATAGAAACACAGAATTGTTTAGGCTGGAAAAGACCTTTAAGATCATTAAGTCCAACCGTTAACCCAGCACTACCAAATTCACCACTAAACCGTGTCCCTGAGCGCCTCATACCCACATCTCTTAAATCCCTCCAGGGATGGTGACTCCACCACCTCCCTGGGCAGCCCCTTCCAGTGCCTGACAGACCTTTCTGGGAAGAAATATTCCCTAATATCCAACCTAAACCTCCCCTGGTGCAACTTGAGGCCGTTTCCTCTTGTCCCATCACTTGTTATTTGGGAGAAGAGACCAACCCCCCCTCTCTGCACCCTCTTTTCAGGGAGCTGTAGGGAGCGATAAGGTCTCCCCTGAGCCTCCTCTTCTCCAGGCTGAACCCCCCCAGCTCCCTCAGCCCCTCCTCACAGGAATTGTGCTCCAGACCCTTCCCCAGCTCCGTTCCCTTCTCCGGACACGCTCCAGCCCCTCGAAGATAAGAAGGGGGGGCTGAGAGCAGAGCTTTCCTGCAGGGCTTCCTGATCATGGCGTGGAGGAAGCCGGGCAGGGTGGAATGGGCCTGGCCTCGAGGCAGGGTCCGTGAGACGCCCGGGCGCGGGTCTGATTCCAGCACTGCCGCTGGATGCCCGGATACTCTTCTGCTCCGTATAGCCCACCTACTCTTGGACACGCTTCTCTTTCCGTGTCCGTATTGTGCAGGGCTGAATGTTGCCGGAGCAGGGAACATGGGAGGCTTTACAAAACATTGCCTTTATTCTGTCAACCCAGTGACTGCGACTTTCTTAATTGTGGATTCTTTTAGTTAATTAGAAATGTTTGGAAATGCCCGGCACCTCAGCAGGGTTCAGTTCTGCGGGGTGCCAAGGGCTTTGTTCTTCCTCCAGCAAAGCACTTAAGCGTGTCTTTAAGAACACTTTACAGCCTGAAATAAGCTCATTGATTTCAGGGCACTGCAGGATTGAGCCAATACCAGTTTCTTCCGATGATCCCAAAGTGTTTCTTGAATGTTAATGCTACCTTAAATAGCAGCATCTCAGCTTCACAGCTTGAACCGGTCAGAGAAGTCTTGGAGGGGGGTCTTCTTCTGGGGAATAGAGGAAAATTAAAGTTCATTTTCCCCCTCTTTCCCCACTTTTTTTTTTCCTTCCAGTTTTCTAGTAGCAGAGGTTAGCTTTAACTATGGTCATCTTCAGCGAGCTTTTAATAAATTAAGAGGAAACTGAAACAGTTTGGAAATGTATAGAATAAGCAAATACTCCAGAGAGACTTTCAGTGGCAACATGATTAATAAGGGACACTCCTGGTAATACTATCAAAACAGAGCTATTGCAAAAGCATATGGAGTGTCCCTCTTTCGGGGCAGGAGCAGGATTCAGACAAATGATCCAGGGAGATTTATATGCCTCTCTGCTTTATGGGGTTTTTCTCCCCCTTACAAGTGTGAGGAGAATAAACTCTGTGGGTTAAACCATGGGATTGGATTTAAGGAAAAAAAAAATCTGTAAATCAGGCAATTTATTTTCGCTCCCAAGTATTTTAATCCTTGCTGACTGTTGGGTAACAGGCTGCCTTCCTTACACAGACCCTTTCTTTCTTCGTTTTGTTTTTTGCCTCTGTGTCAGCCCCTGCGCATGTCTCGCAATAAACTTAGGGAGCTCAAAAAGGGGAACATTCTCCAAGGTGAGAATAGGATGCAAAATACACAGAGATGGGTTTCAGAACCGTCCCGCCTTCCGCAGGTTCTCCCAGCGCTCTTCGGCTTTTGCTGCCCTTCTCGGTGAGGAGCGACGTCTCCGCCGGTGAGCGGGTGTGCGAGCGGCGGCTGGAGATGGCGCGCTGGAGCTGTAGCGGGCTGGAGCTGTAGCGTACTGGAGCTGTAGCGCACTGGAGCTGTAGCGCGCTGGAGCTGTAGCGCGCTGGAGCTGTAGCGTACTGGAGCTGTAGCGCACTGGAGCTGTAGCGCGCTGGAGCTGTAGCGCGCTGGAGCTGTAGCGTGCTGGAGCTGTAGCGCACTGGAGCTGTAGCGCGCAGTGCGCTCGCTGTCCGGCGCCCGGCCGGCATTGCTCCTGCCACCCCGGCCCGTGCTCCCCCTGCGCTCCGGTCTCGGAGCAAGGATTGCTTTATTTCCTTTCAAGACGCTGGCCCTGCAGCTGCCGTGGCAGCTTGTGGCTGTCGTGGGGGAAGGCAAAGGAAGAAAACTGGAGTTAAGAGCTTAAAACTTCTCAAGTTTGAGCAAGGTACTGAGATGAAGTGATAGTGTGGGTTTTCCTCCTCCTTTCTCTGTTTTGTTTTAAATACAAAAAGAGAGGGGGCCTCTTGTACTGCACGTGTATAAGTTGTACAGGTTTGGCTCTGCTCAAGCCAGAAGTTAAAAACTAAAGTCAAATAGCCATCCTGACACATGAGACAATGCAGTCTTCCAAAACCCAAATACTTTTGTGTAGTACACCAGCATATAGGAGTCAAAGATCAGTGTGTGTGGGCTTAAGAGACTCCTTGCCTTCTATTTTTTTGGAGAAGAAACTTCTGTTAACATCTGAATGATTTCAAGAATCCAGCAAGGATTGAATTCCCTACTTCACCCGCATGAAACTTTTGCGTTGCTACTGAACTCTGTCATTTTATCAGCCTCCTGCTCTTCAGCCTCCATTTACCACAAACTTTTAAAAGTGATTATGCAAGTCAAACCTAATTTCTTATCACAGTTCTGTATTTATTGGCTCAGTTGTTTGTGAGGGATTGTTTCACCCACCCTGTTTCCCTTGGCATTTTTAGAAGGTTCTTATAGTTGTTAGCAGCTGTAAATGGTATTAATAAGAAGTATTTGGTTGCTGGTTTCTGCAGTTTTGTGTGCTGATTGAGTTGGATTGCCAAAGGTTGAGTAAGTTTCTAAAAGAAGGATTGTTCTTTGAATGGTGAAAACACTATTCTCAACAAAAACCAGCTTTATCTGTGTCAGGAATTTTACGTGAACACTGATACATTTCTGCAGAAACTAGCGTGAAACACTTTATTTACCTAAATTGGTATTGACTCTAAAATCAGTGAAGCCCCATCTAAGAATCTTCTTAAATGTTAAAAGAGACAATCTGAAAGATATATTTCAAGTTTTTTTCCCCCAGTGTTGTATTTGAGATGGTAAGCACTTGCCCACTTCAGTGGTACCTCTTTGGGTTGTTCATACTGTGCTGCTCTTCCGCAGGTAGGTCTGGTGGGGCAGTAACTGTCTCAGAGTAGGCTGCTTGTCAAAACAAGCAGGCCTTCTGGTGTGGGTTCATCTGCGGAGGATCCAGCGTGTGTGCTCCCTGAGCAGTGGGGCATCCCTAAAGGTTTTCAAGACTCAGGTTTACAAAAGCCCAGAGCAACATGGTCTGAGTCTGGTCTTAGAATCACAGAATATCCAAGCTGGAAGGGACCTGTAAGGACCATGGAGTCCAGCTCCCTACCTTGACCCTGCTTGGATCAGTAAGCTGCACTGGGGCCTGCTGGTGGTCCCTTTCCACCTAATGGGTTTGCGATTTATGACTCCAGTTGGCTTCTAGTCAGGGTCAGAAGAGCATGTCCTTGCTGCAGTCACCAGATTTCGCTGTTGGAGCACAGGATTCACACACATAAAATCAATGGAATGAGTCAACCAAAAATAAGTGCCGCTTCATAGAATCACAGACTGGTT
>NW_010256660.1:0-33923 GCF_000690775.1 Eurypyga helias | reverse complement strand
CCCGGGGCTTTGACACCGTTATCGGCCCCTTCGCTGTGCTGTGTTTTCCGTCTGTAGACGCCAGGATTACGTAACCGCGTGCGGAGAGAGCAGCTGCAAGATTACACGATGCAGATTAGAGATTACGTTGATTCAGCAGAGTGTCCTGGGCATGTCTGAGAAAGATTACACCAGCAGAGTTAAGAATACCCCTTTGCTGTGGTAAGCCGTGGTTTAAGTAGAACAAATTAACTCAGTACAAAATTAAATGGGAAAAAAAAGGCAGTAAAAACTGCCACGGTTAAGAAAGTGCTTTAAATGGACAAAAAAATTTAAAAAAGAAATGGAAATTCAAGTTTTAACAGTTCTCTCCCATAGTCTGAGCTGCTGTGGAACAGCTGGCAGTGGCAGCAATCAGTTACTACTGTCTGGATGATGTTTAACTTAAAAAAAAATCAAAACCTTATAAGGACTAGTTACATTAGCTTCTTGATGATTACCATGTAAAAGTATCTAAGTTGTTATGATATATGTATATTTAGCATCTCAAAATTATTTAAGTGATACTGGTATATTTTGTTAAGTGTCCGTGCGTTGAACTGTCTCCTTGTATGCCAGTTTGTAATACCGAGTTCTGATTTTTGGATGAGATTACTGACACTTGAGAGCTGACTTTCCGATGGACACTGTACCTACCACTGAGATACGAATAAAAATTAATCCCACAGTGAGAACCTTTAAGTTGTATTACATTTCAGTTGATTTCTTCACAGAGTGTAAGGATGAAACTTGGGAGCTAAAGTGCCAGAGAAGTCATCAGTAAGCACAGAGAATGAAAGGTGGTGTGGGGTTTTTTTTCCAAGCTCGATAGTGATTTTTTTAATGTAGGGGTCTTCTAAAATTTATTTATTCCCCCCACATAAGCACACACAATCTTGAGACTGGAGTCTTGATCAAATGACAAATATGTAGTAAAACTACAGTATGTATATTTGACAGAAGCCTCAACTGAAATGTAGCTCTGCCAACTTCTGTATGAGTATCTCATACAGAAGAACTGGGGTGTCAGATGGGGATTTGCAGTTGGTTGCCAAGTACTTAGGAAATTTTAGAAAGTTTTTTCCTTAAATTTACTGTAATATCTCAAATTGTGATTTCAACATCATTACAAGAGTTTTACCAGCTCGTTTAGTATATAATTACTCCTAAACATACTTCAGTGGATAAAATCAACGTGTAAACCTGAAGTTTTTCTGTAGACATTCCTAAGACAAGAGGATTCACATTTCAGAAAACTGTGACAGAATTGGAAAAGAACTGGAAAGAATTCTAAACAACTATTCAAAACATTCACCTGTCAGTTGCAAGCATGTTGAGACTTGAGAGCTGTTTGGCGTAGTTTCTGTAGTGTTATTTTTCTGTAGACATTCCTAAGACAAGAGGATTCACATTTCAGAAAACTGTGACAGAATTGGAAAAGAACTGGAAAGAATTCTAAACAACTACTCAAAACATTCACCTGTCAGTTGCAAGCATGTTGAGACTTGAGAGCTGTTTGGCGTCTGCCTTCATTTCTGTAGTGTTAGAGTTCCTTCACGTTGTGGCTACCCCATCTTAAAAGAAACTTCCTGTGTGTAAATTTGAGTAACACATTTTCCTTATACAAAGTTGTTGTAATGTCTTACCTTGAATTCTGCCTTATTGAGATCTCCATTTGTTTTGGGCAGCTTGATGGATTTTTTCTGACACCTGATGATTTTCTGTGCTAAAATCTGTTCTGAGCTTTACAAGGTAAGGGTATTAGAAGTCGTCACCTACATGAGAAAATAAACAGACATTTGTTAACAAGCCTCCAGGACAGTTCCTGGCTCTTGGAGAAAATAAGAGGCATAGACTACTAAGTGCTTATTATCAAGGACACTTCTCAGAAGGAAATTCATGCTTAATTAATCTGCTAAGCAGACTGTGCGATTTAAAAATTTTTTTTCCTTCACTGTTTTCATGACAAATATTTGAGCTGAGTATTGGGGCAAAATGAGATTTTACCTCTTTTCGATTTTTAGAACAGAACACATAATGCAGTAAAATCCCATCCTTGAAGACAGCTGTAAGGTGCAGCTTAATTTAAATGAACAAACAATGTATATTTGAAATAGCTGTGTGATGGAAATGATCTTCCTTAATTTGGGGGAAGAGTTTACATAGAGATTAATTTTAAGAATGTTTGAATAGCAAAGAAGCATAAAACAAACCCCAAATCATTATTCTGAGCTTTATTTTTATCTGCCTGTGCTCATTAAGACTTCCAGTTATCATCTTTTGGTGATACTGCATCTCATGGATGCTTAGAATAGTTAGCCAATAAAAGTACAAAAAAATAAGTGGCAATAAGGATTCTATTTGAAGTATATGGGGAATAAAGCACACTGGTTCATTTAAAGACAAATCTAATGAGTTCAAAAGACTTGTTCCAGCCAGCCTCCAGTATGGCCAGACATTAGTACATATTTTTGCTACAAGAGCTGAAGTCATTGCAGTTTTACGTTCGAGTGCTACGTTTGACCAGAAATCCAATAGCAGTTCCCAAAAAAGAAAAAAATGTATTCTTTCCCCTAATGTTTTAGTGCCCAAAAGCATGAGGGTATATGAATTGGCTTGTGTGGCTGACTTCAATCTGTGGTCTCTCTGCTACAGAACAGTAACCCAGTATTTCCATCACATTTGCAGCATTCAGGCTGACACACACATACACAGGGAGTTCATGCTTCATCCAGCAAAGTACTTGAACGTGCTTTAGCTTAGTCATTTAGGACATGGTTAACTCTGAACGTGTGATTTAAATCCTTTCCTGAACTGAAGCCCCGTGTTAACAGATTCAAACTGTGAAAAAAGATGCACAAGACTTTCAGGTAATCGAAGAGGCTGCAATAGTATCAGTATATATCGGTATACACAGATGACCTAACTTTGATGTATAAACTATAATCTTTCAAACAATGTATTGCAAAGATGTGGGGAAAATGATAGAACTGAAGGTTTTGAAACAAATTGGCAGAGAGCAAAAAAGGATATATTTTAAGTTTCAGATAAAAATATTCTAACCTGATAAAGAGTCTTTTCACGAACGCCTGAGGTGCGTGCAAGGGAAACATTTGAGCATTCTGTGAGCATATGTGACCGTGATACTCACTATCAGAACTTAAAGAACAGAATTATGCATACACACATACATCCTCTTTTATTGTTTAAGAAGTATTTTCACCCCCTTCCTTTGTCACCCTCTTTCCTTGAATACGCAGGCCCCAAAGTTTGAAAATAAACAATTAGTAGTCCCACAGCCTTATTCAAACTGTCTTAATTCTCTGCAGTCAATTTACAATTTGTAGTGCACGTAACCATTAGTCCTAGACCAAACAACTGATGTGTATAGCACACCCATTGAACACACTGATGCGGCAGAAAACTGTCAGCTTCCTCCAAAGAATTTTCTGCTGGATCATTGGATCCAAACATCTCCTGAAAAAGTTAAACTTACACCAGTAGCAGCACCAGAGAGATAGCGAGATGCATACTGACAATAAGGTGAAGGAAAGAAGATGTGAAATCTCCTCTTTGCAGTAGCAAAATCAAGTTGTCTGCTCAAGGACCCATATCCTAATTAAATCTGGTAAAAGCTAATCTGAAACTTGGGTTATATATCCTATTTATATTTTTTGAGTGCTACTGGATATTATACAATTTTGTGGCACATTCTGAGAAAAGGGAAAATAAATTAAGGCGGCCTGCTTATTCCAATACAATACAAATTTAAATCAGATTTTTGACTACTGCATATTTTATTTTCTGGATGCAACTTATATATACTACATTATGTGTATGTTTTGAATTCAGCAATAAATTTTAGCATTCGTAACCCTAGGAAAATATGCAAGTGATTCCGTGAGCGTAATGGGGTGTTACCCTATGCTGCACTCAGCCTCTATATGCATGTTTGTTGCAACTTCACCCACACTGCACTATATGTAAACTTGAAGCCCATATAGAATCCGGATCTTGACTGCTAAAAATAACCATTCACTTATTTTAAAAACAGGATTTAGTTCTGAACTGAATCATGTTGGTTTGTTTCTTTGTGCCACTACCCTTAGGAGTTCACTGAACTTGACAGTACCCCTGCATGTTTGCCGTTAACTGTGAATTAATGGAACTTACATATAAAAGTATATTACTGTCAAAGTTCAACAAATGTCTTGGCAGCAACACTGAAAAAAATGTGTTCCAATTGCTATTTCTTCAGGGGAAAAAAGTCACTGGGATTAAAAATGACATGCTAAATCTACATGTTTGTCTTTAGGTGCCGTTTTAGAAGAATAGCCTCTGACCAAGAATAAAAATTGTTGTCGGAATAATATGCGAACAGGTAATATTTCCAAGTCTTTACTTGGATGTGTATACATATAAAATTAGAATTCATTACAATTGCATTGATTTTGGCTGCTGCCATTGGGATTGTCACAACTGCTCCATAGGGCTGTCTTCACTTCCTTGTCAGCAAACCAGAGTTCACCTGTCACGCGTACAACTGAGAAGTTGGCTTGGATCAGTCCCAGCATTTCACAGTTCGTGAGTGATCAGCGTACAGGCCAAAGTCGCTTATAAGCGAGGAAGCATGCAGCAGCCCCTTTATCTTCTGTCAACATTTACCACTGCTCCCCCGTCCCTCTTTTGTTTTAGCAGACTTCAGGATTAGACTGTCTGCAGTATTTTAGCCTCTGGACTAGGCAAGGCAGCTGAGTCAACAGGTGGATTATCCAGGCTAGCCTGGTTCTTTGGGGGTTAAGGTGGTGTTGAGCCTTTAATTATTTTTCTTTTTAATAGATAGGACAGTCAGGTTACAAAAGTTTAAATGCAAACAGACAAAATAGCTTAGGGACAAGGTTTTATGCACGTCATCAAAAATAATAATTGAGAATCAGTGTATTCAGAGGCTGCTATTACCTCTGCCAGATTTAAGTATTCACAGTCTAGTATTAGAAGGAACAATCTTGTTTCATCCCTCTTCACTTCTCCTCCCACCAAAACCTGACTTTTTAGAAAGTAACTTCTGTGTCCTCCTTCTCTTTAATCTCTCACATAGAAGGATATATCAAAATACATAGGTGTATTTTGTAAAATATACATTGATAGACTTTCTACAGTTGTATTAATTGAAAAGCTAAATACTTTGGGGTTTAGGGTTTTTTTTTTTTTTAATTGCCCATCATCACTTGACTTGTTAAACTTTTATATCTTGATTATGGTAGTTTGAGTGTAGTATACATTTGACTTTCAAAGCATACAATTTGCATTTTTAGACTAATATAATGTATTGACTTACCTCATGAAAAATCATAACGCATTCACTGATGCTAATGTAATTGGGTTTTGGCTTGTATTGAACCCCTTCTGACTCTCCAGCCTACTCTTTTGCATCACTGACTATAAATTTGAAGAGATAAACTGTTGCTTTTATACCTTCCTGTCTATAAATAAAGAGGTGTAGCTTTCAAATTTGATCTAAGCTACTGCATTTCAGTAAACTGGGTATGGAGTACAATAATACATATTTTTGTACTGTAGCAAAATCCACTCCTGATAGTAATATTTTTTTTTTTTATTTTTTTTTTTAGTGTTAGAGCATCCTTAATTTTCTTGTATTCTCTTTCATAATGCTGTCTGCCATCTACTTCATACTGTATTGCTCTGGTATTTTCAATAAGCTGAATATTAATACACAAAATAGAATTAATGAAAAGCACAAGTGGATGGAAAATGGGACATCCGATTTACATGGGCATGGAGGTTTCTTCAAATATCTCATTACCGGTAAAATTAAGGTTACCATTTTTCCCTTAGCACTGGAAAGAAGTCTAGCTCCAGAAAGAAATAGCCTATAGAGAAATTGTCTGTAATTACAATCAAAAAGGTTTCGAAGGCTTCATAGCACTTCTTGTTCTCTCTTTTCTCTAACAGGCCTAAGACACAGTGCCTGAGGTATTTTGCCAGAACAGACCTGTCTAGTCGGGCTGCAGAGCTGGTCCTTAATAACACAGATCACACCATAACAGTGGGAGGATCATTCTCCCAAATGTTCTGAGACCTGAATGACTTGAGGCACTTAGTTTTCTTCAGTAGTCTATCGCTATTCCAGTGTGAGACAGGCCTATTTCTGCATAAAGATGAAGAAATAGAACCATAAGGCAGGATTTTAAGGAGGTTAGCAAGTTCTCATTAATTCTCATGAGAATTTCTTTGAAGGCTTTCCACGAACTATCTGAAATGATTTTTCTGTGGGGCCTACCTTCTATCATCTCTCTTTTCCACCTGGTAGAATTTCAATAGTACTTAACTCCCTCAGATGCTTAAGAGAGTTGAGAGCAGGTCAAAGTTGAGAGTTTTGACCGTGAACAATCTTTCCAGCCTTACCTCCCCCACCTCCAGCTCCCTCATTTATCTGCACACATGCAAAAAGGTCCAGTTACGATTTGAATGCTAGCACTTTGATAACAGGAACACGAAACTGAATTCCTGTTGATCTCTGTGGTATGTATGCCTTCGTCTTCAAATAAGGACCTTACGCTCCTGTGTCAGTGTGCTGTCACAGAAATGGAAGAATGTATGAAAAGATGGTAGAGTGGAATTACTACAGATGGTCTAGGGGACAGCAGAATGCACAATGTTTTTGTTGGACAGGGTTGGAAGTAGCTAATCTTTTCTGCTGCTCTTGAAGTCAGGTTTATTACATATACAAAACTGTAGAAGCTCCCTCTAGGGTAGAATGTCTTATGGCCACGCTTCTCACATTTTTCTGCAGGAATAAAGAGGAACCCTATCTCTTTTCCCTGAAGGACAAATAAGAAAATTAAAATCCTGATTTCTAATAAACAACATTATATTTTGTAGAGCATGTCTTCTATACATAAATCCTGAGACAGCAGGATTTTTATTTTCAGAACTTCTGGGAGAAATAACAGCAAAACCAACACCTGAAGTGTGAGGTAACACATGATTCTCACACTTGTGATGTCAGAAGAATGCCTTTTTTTCTTCTGATTGAGATATTGTCATTTCGTAAGATTGAAAAAATACATAAAAATATATAAAAATATATGGAAAGAGTTACTGATGCATTAAATGTACCATAAATACATGCAGTCCAACTTTCAAATTTAGACTGCTTTCAAAAGAGTGACGTGGTACAGTTACTCTAAGCATAAAATGGACAACTGCTGCTATGTGTGCCAACATTAGTATCCTGTATTTGAGGTTTTATTAGAATGCTTAATTGTGTTCAAAACACTAACAATTCATGTAAGAAGCCTAGAGAATTAGGAAAAAGTATTTCCGAGATCTGTGGAAATTATCATTTTAACAGGTACGTGTAACTGCGTAGGTGATGCTTTGTAGGCTAGCTCCTCCACAGGTTGTTAAAAATTGGGGTGGGAAAACCTGATGGTGTCCAACTGCACTATGACTCAGCTCTTAATACAGCCTGAAGCAGTCTCAGAATGTCCTGGCCCACACCGGAGACTATTCTGGGTTTATCCGTACTGACTCCAGTTCTCTCACAGAAGCTAGTTAAGCTGAAGATAGTTCATGCCACTGGAACAGGACAAACCAGACTTCATATAGGTCATCATGTGAATCACTACTCAGTATGGTGTGTGGTCATGAAAGGCAAATGAAATAATGTAGAATTCAAAAATTCCTCTCACCGCAAGAGAAATTTTGCATTTATTCACATAATTCCCATGCTTTACGTCTCAGATGGCGATATTGTTACATGAAGCAATTCTGCAAGACAGTGCTGTATGTGCTGGCCTGGAATCAAGACTGATACCTATTTTATTCGCGGGGTGGTTTTGTCTGTGTGTGGTAGTTTTAGTGGTGGGTTTGGGTTTTTTTGTTTTGTTTTGGTTTTTTTAAGGAAGCCACTCCCCAAGAGTATAATTAAGATCTTCCTTTATTGATAAAAATACAGAAGTCTCTATTTTTCTCTGTTTGTTTTGGTCTTATTTTTCAGACCATGAAGAACTCTGTGGCACCAGTTATGGATCTTTTTGTCTAAATGGAGGAATTTGTTATATGATTCCTACTGTATCCAGTCCATTCTGCAGGTCAGTGAAACTAAACTTTGTGTGTTTAAGATTGGACAGTAGCTGTCTAAAAACTATTTCTCCATTTTGCTTCTTTAGGAAATTACTGTTGAAAGAAAATACTTATTACCTGTGGCTGTTCCCAAATCAGCAATTCATGCTCAGATTACTCATCTGGCTGGCAGAGACATGGCAATATGAGAAAAGGAAGCGTGTATACTTGATGTATACTTGACAGATGCATCAGTACTCAGTTACGTATGCATTCAGGATGATATCTATATTTAGAACCATATTTCCTCCCCTCATTACAACACAGAAAGGAACAAAATACCCTTTGGTCATGGAGTATAGACCATAGGAAAGGCATTCTGAAAAGCAAAGTACATTCCCAGTTTTTCTTCCAGATGAATTATATTGCAAAATTTCTTTTAATGTAAAATGGCCTGACCTGAACAAAAGGAGGACACACAAAAAAGAATATAATCTTTACAGAGGGGAAAAGAACATAACTCAAGACTTACCATGTTTCTCAGTCTCAGTGAAATACTCAAATGGCAGCTTTGCAATGACAGCCAAAGACATCTTGATAAAAAAACCATCAAGGCAGCAAATATAATACTTCTTAAGCCATTTGTTTAGGGGACCATTCTTCATTCTGAAGACCACGTAGCACACTGGAAAAGAAGCACTTTCTGGTTTTGCATGTGGATATGTTTCCTGCATAAATACAGCTCTATCCTTCTATTTTCTCAATTACCAAGACATAAGAATGTGACAAATTAAAATCTAATTTTTGATTGTTCTGCATTTACCAATTCTGAGTTATTGCTCATCAAAATAAACCACGGTAAATTTCCTGGGTTTATTTAACATAATAATAGGCATTCAGAGACCTGTTACATACACTTAAGGGTATTACCTTCTTTTCTTCTGTAGCAACTTCTGCTTCCTCTTCAGTCTTGGGCTTTAACTAATGATAACTGGATGAAACTGTTGATGAAGGAAACAAAATGTTTTATAAGATGCCTAATTATTCTTTCTTTTGTTTGGGACAGTTCAATTTAAATGTTTTATCTCAAGCGTGTAAACTCATCTAATAGATGAGAAGAGACAATTTTGTGGTAAATGCCCGTTGAAAAAGATAGACAGTGTCTCACTATCATTAAGCATATTGTCCAATGTCATACACTGAATTGGATCCAGAAGTGAAGTTAGAGTTCTGAAGTGCTGTAGGATGATGACTTATTCCAACTGCTACACCTTGCAAGCTTATGCAATGGAAATTAATACTACACACACAAAAAGTAAAGTGTTGAAATACCCATGGGGTTTTTTCCTAGAAGGAATCCCATACTATTGATAATAAAATACTAAAATGAAAAAAAGAGTGGTTAGACTAAACAGCAGTTACACAATTTCAAAGCACCCTCTCAACTACTGCTGGACTATATAATGAGGAAGGCGTATTTGATGCAGTAACTGTAAATACGAAGTAACAAATACTCAGAACAGTTAATTCTTCAGGAGCACAAGCTAGTCAGTGTAGATAATTTCCACTTTAAAAGGGCTCCAAATTAAGTAATTTGTAATTCATGTACCAGAGGATTTTATATTCTGCTGAAGCAGAAAAGTAACATCTTAAGAGCATTCCTGTTGTACTCAGGCAATCTTTGTGCATTTAAATTATCAAGTATTTTTCTTCTGTATCTAGTGGTTGATTATGTAGTTATATGGGTTTAAATAGAAGCATTCTATTTAAGCACGTCCTCATTCTAAGCATGTTCCTTAATCAGTCAGAGAAGGCTAATTATAGATGAGAAAGGTTTTGTTTACACGCAGATATCTTAGTAATCAGCAGGGATGTGAATAGAAACAACAGGAAAAAAAGGCATCACAATTCTGAATTCAGAAAAATATTTGGTGCTTTGGAACTTCAAGACTGGCATCATCCCACAGCTGGACAAAGTTTCTTTGATGCTTGTTTCTGCCAAATCCCACCTAAAGCTTCCAAGTGTTCTCAAAAGATCATCTCTCACCAACAGAAAAATTGAAGCCGTTTTAAAACAAAAGGCTGAATAATAGTTAGTACAGCATTGATTAAAAGGCAAAAATGAAGCAAGAACAGACTAACAATCGGTAAAAATAATTAAAACATATTTACCTTGACATATTCACAGAAATGTGTTGTGCTAAACACAGTCCAGATTACCCAATGCAACATCATTGGAAGTAATTTCACAATGTAACTTGGAAAATTGCGTCATTCTTTAGAAGTGCGTAACTTCGAGCTTGCTAACAAATAAAGCACCGGTGTTTACTTTCGGAATTTCAGTTATTTGTACCATTCAGAATTGGAGATGTATATATACAAGGTAGAGATTTAATAGAAACAAAACATTAGTTGAACTCCCTCCCCTGTGCAACATCAGCAGATGTTAAATACAGCTGATATGTGTCAAAACATGAAGTTGCTCAGCTGCTGTTTTTCCTCATCCCTTCCCTAACAATGAGTTAATGTTCTCAGCAGCAAAAGGTGCACCTGTCACCATAAACGAGATGAACTTCAAACTCAGGCATGCTCAAATATACTAAATAAACATGCAGCTGAATGGAGAAGCATGGAAAAGCAGCTGCCTCAGGTGAATCACAAAACACGGGGCTGAAAGCTGTTTGCCTCAGCACCTGATGTGCAGCTGTCCCATAATCATTAATTAATGCAGTGCAGAATTAAGTTAAGATTTTGTTGTCTGAGGGGAAGCTGTGGTATTTCCATTTTGTCTCACACATGGGAGATTTCTGAGAGCCTTCTTTCTGTACTTCAGACAAAATACAGATGGTATAAGACCACACAAACACAGCTCCTCTGTTTCTGAGAAGTTAACGGTGAATGCTCTCCCCTTCTGTGGAAGGGAACATATTCTGCAGAGGGCAGGGCATTCCAGCTACGGACTGCAGTGGACAGAGGCAGACCTTAGCAATCTCCCTGAAAGTCCCATGTATGGTTAAAGGATATCTCTACTTTCCCCTTCCTTTGCTTCTACCCTAATCCAAACTCTCCTCCACCTCTCCTATACTAATCCAATAAATCCCGTGCAAATCCATCGCTTTCTGTATACCGCACTCTTGCCTGACTCCTTCTCTGAGATGGGTCCTTCATTCTCTTTTTCAGACGTCCTCGAGTGATACACTTGTGCCATAAGCCTTCGGGCTGCACGTTGCCAGTGAAGGGTTTCCCACTCACTGGGCTTTTCTTCTTTCTCTGCCTCCAAAACTACTTTGCATACTGCAGGCTCTTCTGAAAACGAAGTGTCCAATTAGTATTTTTCTATTCTGCTTTAGTTTGAAAGGTGGGAACAAAAGTTAGGATACACACTAAAAGTATAGCCCCTAAAAGAAGTCAGTAATTAAGATGTATTTTTAATAGAACATAAAACGCAATGTTCTCTTATGTGTTCGATTACTTGTTTATGCCACCCACCTATATCATCTGGAAGAGAAGGAAACCTTACCTTCTTACCTAAATCAGACAGGCAGCACTACCTCACGATCTGCAAGTGGGACGGCAGTAAGACCTTGTGTTATTGGAGGGCTGCTAGGGCTTCAGTTACTGATCATAGCATGAAGGATCACTGTAACTGCAGACCCTCTGGTCATGTCCTGACATCTTATCCAATGTAGTCTATTTCCTTCCACCTTGTACTGATACCGAGATAGGTAGTTTTGATTAATACCCTTTCTTGAAAGATTCTGTGGATTTCTTTACATATGTTAGTGTTTTGTCGCTGGCACAGCTCCTCTAGTAAGTCTGTATACAACAGTTCAGGCTGGCTCATCTCATCTGACAAGCAGTGTGGGCGTGTGTGCACGCGTGTGCAGACATACAGAAAAACAGAAAACTGGATGCTATCTGAAAATGGGATTTTCTAGTCTCACAGCTTTTCCTCAAACATGTGAAGGCTGTTGCCTTTCAACTCTGACTGAATGAGAAATTTTAATTTCTTAGAAGAGGAAAGACCTTTTATCCATCTTAAAAATCAACTTTGGAATGCTGCATAGCAGGACCTTTAAATACAACAGACAGCATGTGCTGAAACAACAGGCTAGCAGCATGCAGATGCTGTTGTGCAACAGCAACACATGGCCTAGTGACCATGAGACTTAATTAGTACAACACCCTCTTACTATAGCCCAGAAGCAGGCTTCTCTGGCTTTTGCAGTCGTTCATTCAAGTGCAGAAGCACAGCTGCCTGCCATACTAACAACTGCAAGCGTGTCATGCCTCACGTGCTCTACTGTTGGGCATCCATTATCAACAAGGTAAGCTGTGCGTTGCTGCTGACTTTTAAGGCTGTGTATAGGGAGACTGACTGCCTCTAGGAGACAGCACAGATGCCATCGGTCTGGATTATGTTCACGGCTCACATGCTTGTTAAGAGATTACTTTTCTGTCTTGCTTGCAGTCACTCCCTATGTAACTCCACTGAAATTATTAGAGCTCTGCTAATGCAACAGGCTAAGCTGATCTTGTGAGTTCCACTGCGAATTACTGGTCTGCTTAGTTTCCCACTGATTTTAGGAAAGGATTTAAAGTAGAAACCTTCCCCTCTCTTGGTTGTCTTAAAGCATCAGTTGCTTCCATATTTAACATAGTCCTTCATTTATTTGTACACCAGCGCTAATGGCTTCACAAAAGCTTGTGCAAGCCAGTATTTGAATGTCTGGATTTTCCGGAATGCCCTAACTGTGGCACAGATTGTTGGTAGGGTCTCATTGGCTGCAGATTTATTTAAATGTAACCAAGAGATACCTCATCTCAATTTTGCTGTTTCTATGAAAACCTCCATCAGTTTTAAGTTATATGACAGTATTTTCTACACAGCATGGAATCACTGTCAGCAAATGTGTCAACAGGTCAGCCTAGAGAAAGTGGATGGGTAGTTTTGTAATCCCTAATCCATTGCATGCAGTTAAACAGACACTACCAAACTGGCAAGTAATGGGAAACATGTTTCTAAAACTTGGTTTTGATACATCCAGGAAGAACTTAAAGGTTCAACATCCAGGGTGTTTTAAGTTTTGTATGTGCTTTTTTAGTGTAGGTCGTCTTCCCTTTGCTATAATCCTGGATTCATACTGCTTTAGTCTTCCCCTTAGCCTTAGGCTGTCTGCCTCCTTTCCCTCTTGAAGAGTTACGACTACCTTAAGCATCTGGCTCTGTTTTCTATGTAGTAGAATGTGGCTACAATCTGTGACCTTTTTGCTACACTGCCATCACATTCCCAATTTTCTTCCCATGGTCTTTGGCAGAACATGAATATGGCTTCCACGTGCAGTTCATGCCAACTCGCTATCACAGCAGTTCTCTAGCCTTTTACCTAATCCCATATACAAATCCCTTCAGATAAAAGGGCTGTCTTTTCTTCCTCCTGCCTTTTTTTTTTTCTTTGGGCTACTGCCTTACTCCCTTTACAGTCACTCTCTAGAACTTTTCCATGAGTCTTAATTTGATGCTGAAACCTATTTATTTTTTCTTCCTGCATCATTTTAGCCTCACATTATTCTCCACTTTTCATTGGTATTCAAGAATACTTCTATGAATTCTATATTCCATTTTCTATCCGTTATTCTGTTCAGCTCTCTGACACATTCTCTCTCACTTGCTGGAGAACAATGCCCCACTCAAACTACACTTCTATTCTTAAAGTATTCTACAGTATTTCAGAAATAGGCCACTGAAACGCCACTATACTTACAGTAAGTATCTGGAACATTATCTCAAGCAATCAGAGCAGTCTGCCTACCCTTCCTTCTCCCAGCAGTCAAACATAGTAACTCTGAAAAGTCTGACATTGTTCTGTGTAAATGGTGGCTGTCTGATCAGTTGCACAGTTTTAATACGTGATGATAATTCAAGTTTTTTCTAGTGTCTAAATCCTCCATTTTATTTCCACAGAAAAAGAATTAAAAGAAGTGGTAGTAATTCTTTTTGCAAAAGTTTGGATCAGTAGTAGTGAAATAGTGGTCCAGTCCACAAAAAGCAGGAGTCCCATCAGGCATTCATGCCGGTAGGCTCACAGCGATCCATTTGTCTTACTCAGCTATGCTAGACATTTTTCTTTTTGGCAGTTCCTCCCCATTCCGTGTTCTTACCCCTCATCTGAAATGATACCTTGCAGCTGCCAACGGCAGTTGAGAACTTCAAGTATGTTACCAAGTTCAGCCCATTATTCTCAGCTGGAGCCTGAAATTGCTTATGTCACAGATTTTTATGACTTCAGTGCCAGAAATAGCAAGAAGGTGCAAGATCTTTAGTAATACAGGGAGAAGCAGATTTACATACGTAAAAGATACATGAGGAATATAGTTACTGAATGAAGTGCTTTCCATTTCCTGTAATGCAGTGAAGTCCTCAAGAAAACTTAGCAGAGTAAGTGCAAAATCTAAGGCAAATGATTAGTTTAGCTTCAACCGATCTATTTTTAACTCAATGTGAAATATTAAGTCATTCATTTTATTTATTTTTAATAAACTATCATACCATTTCACCCTGGTAAACTACTAGATTGATTTTAATCCTTTTTTCAGAAGAAGTTCTCAGAAGCTCAGTACATAAAATAAGCATAGGAGAGAAGACTTTTAGCTAAGTCTGTCCAAGAGAGGATCATTCACCAAGCACATGACATTTTCTGGCATGAATTATTACACTGCATAAACTACTTCTGCAATTTAAGGTGTATTGTGTCTCAATGAATTCCTGTTTCCTTCATCTTTTTAGCTGGCAGTACCAGCTCTTCAACAAAGCAACCTAGAAAGTTAGATGAAAAGGGTAAAAGAAAGCAAAACTACTGTGTGTAAGATGAGAACTGGTGGGATGACACAGTTAACACTAAAGAACTGGATTACATCTGCCAGCAGAGGAAGCAGAATTAACTGTGAAGTACACCATTGTGAAGTATATTCCTAATCTAACAAATGTATTAAGAATGATACTGTTTAATATATAAAAGCAGTATGGATAGAAGATTGAAGCCCAATATGCTCAATTCCCTTTGTCCCAGAAATACGAGGCGAGTGGAAATCCCGTAAGAAAACCTGCTGTGAACCAAATATAAACCTTGAATTATGCCATACCAAGTTCTCTCCCCACTTAATACCAAAAGAAGCCTTTGTGCTCTTCATATTAGATGCCAAGTTACCATCTAATCCGAACAAAACTTGTTTTCCCAGGTGTATCGAGAATTACACAGGAGCCCGTTGTGAGGAAGTTTTGCTGCCCAGCATCAGGACCCAAACAAAAGGTGACCTGTTTGCAGCTTTCTTGGCTTCACTACTTCTTCTAGGAGTTCTTGTAATTGGAGCGTTCTACTTTCTTTGCAGGTAAAAGTGCTTCAGAATGCTGAAGCTATTTAATCAAGTAGAAATTTCTTTTGGTAATCATGTACTAATTATTTGAATGTGAAAGTATATAATGAATTATCCATAAGGTTTGTATGGTTATTCAGCATAATTAATGTGGATGTCTCAACTTGCTGCTTTAGTATTTTAGCTTCCTGACTTGCAGTTTTCTCAATGTCTTTTCTAAGCTATTACTTATAGTTGCTTTGTAAAAAATACATGTAGCACACCCATTTCTGAGAGATTTTACAGTCTACCTAGAGTTAGTGCTAACATTTTAAAACATTAGTCAACCCTTTTGTTGTCCAAAGATTGAGAAATAGAAGCAAATTACCAAAGTAATTTGTAATTACCAGGGATCAGAAACTGTTCCACCTCACTGAATTGGCAGCCAAACCAACTGGTGCCATTAGCTCCCAATTTCTTTACAGCTCCTGGTTTAAAAAGGAGAACTAATGAAAGAATCCAATTCAAGAATAATCCCAGGTAGATGTTTATTAAGTGACTAACACCTAGAACAAATCAGGGGGCTTACTCATTTATCCAGGATGATCCATGTTTGAGTAGCATGAAAATGTCAGTGCTAGACAGCAAGTGCTACAGGCTTGGCTTTAGTAGCATTTGAGGTTTATTAAACTTGGAATGAAAACACATAAACAGTTACGGGGATTAAGTCAACCAATCTATTTGATGCTGTAACACCAAATACATGCATCAGTACGCTTGTACCAAACCCAAGCAAACTTACTGTCGTCACTTACTCTCTGCATTTATGTATGCAAGTCAACCTCCCGTGTCCCCACTCGTTTTTAGAGTACAGTGCTTTTTGTAGCTCATTTTGTCATATACCATTAGTATGTATTTAGGCCTTTATGAGGCAACTTAGAGCCCCTGTAATTCATAGCCATCATAGACTTGCAGCCTCTTCCTCCTATGCTGCATTTCTCCTTGGTTATGATAACCTACGGTTCTTGCAATTCTGTTCTTTGCTCTCCCATAATCACATTGCCAAATCAACCTCTCCGATCAGTGCCTTTCAGTGAGCGACCTTTGGAATGGCTGGTCTAGTTTTACCTCAGCTGCTGTCATGGAAACCTCACTGAATGCGTTTTTCCCACAGCTGAATATATTTAGGGGAGAGAGAGATTGCATTTGATAAAACAGAGTTGGTGTCAAAAACCTTGTTGTAGAGGATAGCCCCCCGCACCTCCCCTTTGCCATTTCAGTTAAATTTATTCCTGTCTCAGCAGTGGAACACCACAGCACTTGTTCGCTGAAGAACATTTGCAGGTTACTAGAAAGTTATTAGAACAGAATACAGCTTGAACTAAGTAAAGAAAAATTCGTTCTGGTCTCACAAGCGTATTTCTTTAGAAGGCAAATGCTTGTCTCTGAGAAGAGGAAGGAAGTCTTCAGAGCGCAGTGAATTGAAAGAGTAATCTGTTACGAGATCCCTTTCCTCTTGCATACAGTAAAATCAGGGGAAGGCTGGAGACAATTTACAGAGTTTTATGGTCAAACAGCCTTGCTTTGCAAAGCACAGAAGGTTAGAATAACAGCAGCGGCAGGTCTGTGCAAGTCTTTTGTTAGACAGTTGAAAGGTGAACCTCAACTACTCTAACTCTTTAGAGGAGGTCAATTTACTCAAGCTTTACCTAAGTGACAGAACAAGTAGTAAGGCCTCTATTGGAAAAATAATAAGGGCAGCAACTCCATCTTAACATAGTTGCCCTTGACCCTGTCTCACATACCAGACTAGCTTGGGAAATCTTACAAAATCATTATCAACTTCTTTAGTATAAAGAAAAGAACATAACTGGCTAAAAATTGTCTTTTCTTACTCTTACACTTCAGAGGCTGATGTAGCACAATCATCTTCTGCTAGAGAACTCATCTGTAACAGAAACACTTTACGTCTGAAAGTCCTTATCTCTTGACTGAAGTGACCAACATATAAAGAGGAGTTTCACCTACTCCCCTCTTTTCAGCTGTATAAACAAGGATTATTGCTGGCAGCTGTCATGAATATTTTTTCCCCAAAATTGGATCTACCACCTGTATCATTTTATTTTTGGTATAACGAGTAATGCAATCTGGAGGGATGCAGAGGAAGAACTACTAACTGCAAAAATTACACATTACATCTTTTAGAATTTAGGAAATAAGTGTTCTGTTTTATTGTGTCATCACTTGCACCCCTGTTCCTTTCCAAGATTTTTTCCTCTCAGGCGGCTTGGGGCAGATTTCAGGACCAGTCATGTGCAAGTGCATTTAATGCTCCCCACGAACAAATCCATTCAGCATACAAAGGTGGAGAGAAAGGATTTCATTGCTCTTCTTATAAAATGAACTCGTAAGAAATGGTGAAGGTAACCCATAAAAGAAAAGGGCTGCATAGGAAAAGCTCTCTGTGAACAGTGGGAAGTAACTCTCCCTTTATCTTTATCTGAGTCATCACATTTTTATCAGCCGAGGATTTATTTTTTCCAATCTTCCAGCAATCTGCTGTTAAGCTGATTTCACACTGTATTTGATCATGTGCTAGGATTCATCAAGATGGTGTGGCTTGGGAAAGCAAACCTACGAGGAAGAGGAGAGAGACTCAAAGATAGTGAAGAAACAGACAGTAGTTGATATGGCTAGAGGACAAGAATGATGGAAAATAGAACAAAATAGAGGAAAGGAACAGGAGGTGTGAGTGAAAGGAATGGCAGAGAATGGAGGGAGGGAAAAAGGACAAGTGGTTAAGGAGTGGTGATGAAAAAAAGCAGCTTAGAACCAGGGAAGATGAACAGTAGTCTAGGGTTAAACTCCACACTGTTGCTGGACAATGGTAAGGAAGGGCTGCTGTAGAGCTATCTGAGTGAGTCTCAAGTTGATAGAATATAATTATTTTGGTAGTGAAGTGAGTAGCTTCAATTTACTTTCTGAAAAAAGGATGAGGAATACTGTTGCAAAGAAAAGACTATGCTTTTCTGTCTCCCCAAAGATGAGTACTGTCAAACAATTTTATATCACATTGTAGGAATTCACAAGAACAGTACTGTCCACACCCAAAATTAATGCAAAAACCAGTCCAGTAAATTAGCTTCCTACGTTATTTTATCAAGATTTCTCCAGAAATGTGTTGTTTCATTGGCAATAAAAGTAGTTTCTCTGTCAAAGGAGGAATCCTGATCTTCAAAGAGCATGCTCAGTTCTGTTGGCTACTGTGAAAGCTCAGCACACAAAACTATTGGTATTTCTAACCATTGGGATTCACTAGAAGATATGGCATCATGCCTACAACTGTATTTTAGCAAAGACAGTCAAGTATTTACACTGTGAATGTAAAACTTACCCATATTATATATTTTAAATCAGAATGGTTTTTATGAGAGTCATTTGCTATTTAATGCTGAAAAAGTCTTGGGTTGGAGCAGGCTTCTGTGCAGCTTTAGGCACAGGAGCTGCATAACCTGTTAGCAGGGCAGAGTGCTTGGAGGTAGAGCAAATCCAGATCCAAATCTCTTGTGAAATAAACACACCCCCCCAAGAACAAATGGTACCAATAAAGCCTATTGTTTTGACCTGGGGAAAAGAGGAATCCTTGCTATTGCATTGTCACTGAGGTAACAAATAGTGCATTTTGCTACAAGCAATTCACCTGTCAGTACAGGTCCATCTGGCCTTCTTTCTCCAGGAACATATTGTACGAGGTTGCTGGAAGAAGAATGAGAAAGGTAGCTGATTAGTATAGATTTCACATAAGCCAGCTTTTATCTGAAAACAGTATAGAGGCATGAACACCACACACACTGCTTAGAGGAACAGGGCAAACCCTAGGGAAAACTGAAATCAATCTGCACTTAATTTCTATACCTTCTCATAAGTCCATGTTGAAATGCCAAATTACTGGTAAGATAAGGGTATATTGATGAACAGGAACTCAGCCAGCCAAAACAACAGGGTCTAGGAATAAAGCCATTTAAGCTGTCCAAGACAACAGACTTTGTGGAGGAGTTACATCACCACAGGGCACAAACCGGACAGAAGGGACAATAGCTCACGACTCTTCTCAAGAGAGCAGATGTCTAATTGCTAGTTAAAGAGACAGCAAGAGATCCACTCTATTTAAAAGATCTGTGTCTCCTCAAGAAAGTGTTAAAAATATCATATTATTGATATTTCACTTCCAAATGCTAAGAGTTAACAATATATTAAATAATTTTGTGGTATCTACTAATTGCTTAAATAAAAACCTGCAAAATTAGACAAACAGGAACATTAACCTCAGGAGAGAAGCCATGTGGTTCTGAGTGCTGTTCCTGCCTCTGATCTCTGTTCCTCTCAATATGTGCTTCTCAAAAATGTTGTATATTAATTAGAAAATAATTGCAGAAGACAATGTCACTTTTTTAGTGAAGCATCATTCAATTAATTGGTCTCTTCTCTGATAATTTTTTTCATTGATAACTTTTTTTCACTCTGTGTGTTCGTTTTTCTTCCTCCCTGTTGCCTTTTTTTTGTTTGTTTGTTTGTTATGGTCAGGAAAGCTTCCCTTCCAAGGACAAGTTCTTCAGAGTGTGCTGCAAACCTGGTTGAGACTACAAGCAGCAATGGCTGCAACAGTGAGTACATTTAAAGTTAAAGGATTTGACTCCATAAAGAAGGCAGGGGAGGAAGTTTTCCTTAATTAAAAGCATGTGTTGTTTATTTTTTCAGAAATAATAACAGAATAAAGCATTAGAGTGGAAGAATGGTGGGAAAACAACATGCAGAGCAACCCTAAGAATACAATAGTTGTAGAGGATGTGGTAAGCAAGATGAGAGAAGAACGTAGACTGAAATAAAGAGGCTTGCTTACATGTTGGAGAAGACTGCAACTAAGATAAAGAGAGTTTCTATGTATTTTTAAAGATATATCGAATTATACAGAAATCATAATCACTATAATTTATGTTTGAATTTTGTGAGATTTTTCATGACAAGTTACTGTTTCCAGTAATGCACAGGTAGAAGCATAAGATAATTATGGGGTTTACTGCATGGGAAGTATGAACTGATCTTTTCACTGCCCAGAGGATACAAGATAATCACAGGGGTTTCAGCATGAGGTAATACTATGAATTTTAGATAGGATTGTCATTTTTCACAGGATTGCCCCAGAGGAGTCTTGATTCAGTACTTTCAAAATTTATACCTGTCATACATGTCCAGAATTTGGCTTGCTTCTGATACACTTACCAGAGGTAGGGGGAAAATAGTACCTTCAAATCAGCTAATACTGATTTGTTTGTTTGGTGTTGTTAATAGCAACACAACATGAGGATGAGGTGCCCCTGCTAGTGTATTGGCCAGCTTCCTGGCACAAGATTTTAATTCAAATTAAAAGAAAACATTAAGAAAAGAAATTGGTAATGGTTAAAAGAAGTTTACTAGGCAAAGTATTTTCCCTTAGTTTGGTATACACCCTTAATATTAAGCAAGACACCTTACTTGATGGTTTTATTTTTGTGTTGCTGCCTTCTGAAAATCTCACTACTGAGGGAGATTTAAACCTTACCTTAAATTTTCCAGTTGGTATTTCAGATACTAGAACTCAGGAATTGTATTCATCCAGTTCATTCCTGGCACAAAGTATTATCCAGCCAGGTGACTTGGCTGAACAAGTGCTGTCCTCTCTAAACATTTATTTGTTTTATTCATATAGCCATTTGTTGATCACACCAGTATATTATGCATCACTATCTGGTTCCTTACAGGATTCTCTTACGCACACAAAGAGAGGCCAAATGACATGGTCCATCTCTCTTTCTGCCTCAATAGCACAAAGGGACTGTCTGGTTAGTCAGAGGCATAGCAAATGTGTACTGAACAGTTTTCTTTTCTACTCATTTCTACCACTGGAGGTTGAAATCAGCACAAAGCAGGTATGTTTCTGCACATTACGTAGCAGCTCATTATATAGGATTTATAAGGCTGTACTGAAGAGAAAGTTAATTGAGAAAGCTTCAGGAATTGAAAGAGGATACAATGCAGAACACAGATTTCTTACCTCTGACATAAAAAACTTTGAGGTGTGTAAAAATATAGCTGCAAAGAAAATGTCGAATAAGCTGCTGCTATTTCTAGGGTGTCTGCTACATGTTCTAGTGCCAGAAGAAATAGTGTGTATTTTCTATCAGTGTAGACAGAAGTACAGCGAGACAGAAAAGACAAGACATGCTGTTACAGGGTATAAGGTAAGAGATCAAAGAGAACACCGTATTATAGTAGCTACTAGAAAACAGACCAGAACAATACATTACCTTCTGCGGGCTCATGCCAGAGAATGTAGAGTCCCAGTTAAACCTCAGCATCTGAAGGGAGAATCTGAGGACACCAAGTCAAGTAGAGGACCTGATCCAGAGAAGCTCCCAGTTAACTTATGTAAAGCACTAAAAGATCACTGTCTCCCAAAATCAACTGATCTTATATGCTATTTTCTGGACTTCAGACGTTTAGCAAGTACTCTGAAGGAAGCTAATAATATTGTTTCAAAGGCTACGAAAGACGCAAGTGATTTTTCACCACACGGGGACATGCCACTGTTAAATACAGAGTTTAGGAGATTGGTAGCAGTACTGACAGCTACATTAGAATCTGTATTAGCCGAAGTACTTTGCACAGCCTTGGTGAAAATTAGTCAGAGACCACTGCTGTTAGATAACTTCCATATGTTACTGATCAGGAGACATTCAGACTTAATAATGTTAAAGTTTGGTGTACTGTTTTCATTGGAGAAGGAAAAGGCTTGTGGTCATCTTATGCAGAAATTCAGGAAGGAAATACTAATAGAAATAAGAAATAAATGGACTGAAGTTGTACTCTCTAAACTCTTAGAACCCTCTCAGCTTTCTAGACAGACATGGAATCGTTATGCACTGTTACCAATCTTGTTTGCATTATTCAGGAAACTATTTGTACAAGAAGCCAGGATGAATGAACCAAAACCATGTGTAAACGCAAACAAGTTGATTGATGAAACAATGTTACCTTTGAATGAAATCCAAAGAGATCTGTTAGCGATTCAGACTGCGTCAAACCCAATGCATTTGAGAGGATTTCGGCTTCTAAAATTAATTCTTTCAATTCACAAGCTTTGTGAATTTGACATTCAGGTCAAAATGAGATCAGGCTACAAATTCATTTTAAGGTGGTCAAACGCCACAGAAAGTACAGGGTAGTGAACATAACAGTTTAACAAAGCAGTACAACACACTTCAGCAATGCTTGCTTACAGCATTAAGTAAGTAGTCCTGTGAGCAGTAGAGCTGAGGAAAGACCAGTTCCAATGGATTGGATCTCGTGGTTAGAGTCACTGGAGTCTAAAAAAGTTTTACGTGTATATGCAGGAACGAGTAATGACATCTCTCTTCTCCGCCTGACTCCTGTTCTCATGAAACATAAGATCTATGTCTTTACAATTACATCTCCACTAGTTGACAGGTTATGGAGGGAAGGGGAAAAAGCTAATTTCCTAGGAACCTCCACTAACACAATTACACACTAGTTATTATAGTGTTATGGCAAAAATTCTTTTATACCTGAGGATCACATTTTCCTTCCAGAATCTTGTAGTAAAGGTCACTCCATAATGTGTTGCAAAAACCTTTTGATCACTTACAGAATGAAATGGCTGGCATTAGCATGAAATTTCTTCACAGACCTAAATAAAGAGGTTGTTTACATGTTACTCAGTGTGTAATTTTTTTTTTCATTAGTAGCCCAAACAAACACTGGGGCAAAGTACAATTAAAGGAGAAGGAGAAAAGGCTGTTTGAAGAGGATTTCTCTGTGCTGCACAGACTTGTATTTACATTGTTAAATATCAAGGAGGAAGATGACCAAGAGGAAGTTCATTTGGTAGCACTTCCCGTTTTAAAGGTACCTTCACTGTTGTGCCAGCCCTTCACAACTGCACTACAACCACCTTATTTCCCTCCCAGCCCTGTGTTTTTAAAGAGCAGTAGAAGGCCTCTGATAGTATGACTCAGTTATTTGAAAATGGAAAGCAGAGAAGAAATGGGGGAGAGAACTTATCACAACAGAAATGGTGTTGAATGTCTCACTGCTTCCTGTTGCGAGTGTCCTGACTAGGAGCTACTGAACTGACCGGCATCCAGGCAGAAAGGGAAAGCAGTCAGCTTACCTAAAGGCTAAAAATTCCTGTTAGTGTGCAGCAAATTCTGTATCAGGAGATACGTACCCAGAACTGACGGCCCAGGGAGAGGGAGAGCTTTAGCCAAAGGTGGTTATGGATTTAACCCAACTCTCCTACATAAAAATCTAAACAAACCCCTCACTATGTTTCCTTGGGAGTTGCATCCTTTCAGATTTAAAGGACATCAGGCTATTTCCAGTGAAAACTGGAAAGACTGTGGGTTAGTTTGGATAAGAGTTTTCACTTGTAGTATAACCATATCCAAACACAGGTATATTAATGAAGGCGTATTTATCTAAGTTTGGGATAAAAACAAGAACTAAACTGATGATTCTCTGGCAATGTTATTTAGATTATCAGGATGTATATATGTTCACTGTACCTCTCTCAAATACAATCCATCTGTTGACAACTGTGTACTTAAATAAAGAGATGGAATATTCCTGTATCTCAGGTTATATGGGATAATAATCAAAATAATATAAATAATCCAGACATAAATTATTATTGTGGTTAAGATTAGTGAAAAATGTGCTGCTTTCAAGGCGGTACTGCAGTATTTCCTGCACTTTGGTGGAAAATGAGCAAACAAAAAAACCCCAAATGCACGCATGCCTATGGATGTTTAAAAAAACCCGAACTTTTTCATTCCTGTACGTAACATTATCTGCTTGTGCTTATCCAAAGCCTGTTCTTGCTTTTCTTGTGATTGTAACCTGTTCAACATCATGCGTATGTAGTGTGAGAGAGCAGTTTCTTGACAGTAAAGTATCAAATACAAATTCTGTGAAATACTAGTTGGCACCCCCATGTTTGGGACAGATACTCCACAAAACCTTTCACCAAGAATTATTTTTATAGCTGGCCAAGGGCATGTAAACAAAACCTGCAGCTGCAGAACCTGTAATACCAGTAAGATATTGCTGGTTTCCTCCCTAAAATCAAAACTACAACCAATTTCTAACACCTCTAAATGCACCTCCGTGTCCGTTTGTGTAACATTTGAACATTCTTTTTTCAGTGTACATTAACAGAGACTGTGTCAAATGATCCTCTCAATGTAAGCAATGATACTTCGACTACAACTTTTGTACAGACAGGGGCTGTAAAAACATAACTGAGCATCAGCTGGTGGCATTTTTTAACAGAGCGCTCTCAGTTCCATCTGTGTTATACATTCTCCATCACAGAATTTCCTGCTACTCCCCACTATTCAGTCATTTTCACCATTTCTGGAAATCCTAGCCTTGAGTTCCTGTTTTGAGGGGATTAGTTTGCTTTCACTGTTGCCATACTGGCAACTCAGCTAATGCGAGCTTATTTTTAAAAAGCTGTTTCTAACCCTTATAGCTGTGAAAATTTATCTTGCAAAGGTGACAGGACTGCCAGCGATTCAGTGACATGAATCACTCCGAAACATTTATTTTGAGAAGTTTGTGCTACCTGCTAATCTCACCGAGGTTCTAGCTGTGAAATGTAATGATGGCAATTTATAAATTGATTTTTAAAAGCATTTAGAAGCACAAATCCCATTGATTTAAGAATAAAATGTTTGCTCCTAAATTATCAAGGCACTTGCAAAAAACTGCAATTAGCTATTTCTCTGATACTAATTCTAACATAAGTATCCAAGTAATATCATTTCCAAATAAACCAAACCTGTCTTATGCCTCTCCCTTGAAAAAAGTTTCCAGTCTTTCACTGTAGCTATCTGCTGTCTGTTTAGAACACCCTACATTGTTACGAAGTGCTGGTAGGCATAAAGTCATCATCACGAGGGTTCTACAGCGACTGAACTCCTATTTGTTTCACCTGCAACCCCGGTGCAGGACCAAGGCACACCACCAGCACAAGTGAGCTCAGTTTACCTCGCTGCACCTCTTGGAGCCTGCCATTCAGGAGACCCACTGTTAGACAGACCACCCTCAAGGCTAAACTGTAGCCCCTCCTCTTCCAGAGGCTGTGTCTGGCTGACAAACAGGCTTGGGAATGGGAAAAATTTCAAGTAAGAAACGTGGTAATTAAGAGCCTAACATTTACCTTACCTGTTTTGTGCACTCAAAATACAACAGCTGTATTAAGATGGAATGGATCTCTGAAATCCACCACAGATTCAGAGAGTAAAAAAAATCTTCCACAAATAATGAAAAATAATCAGCAGGGGAAATAATTTTTTTCTGATTGTTTGCAGAGTGCTCAGAGATTGTAATATAAAAGACCACTGAAATTTAAATGTTGACTATCTTTGTAACTTCTAACTATGCAGACTTACCGATCTCAAGTTTTACTTCCCTGTAGCATTCCACTGAGTAAAGCTGAAGTGGGCATCTGAATGGCAAGTGAATTTTAACTTCTCTCATCTGGCCAGACACTGGGGGTTCAGAAAACTTAGGCTGATACCTAAGTTAGTGTCTTACATGAAAGCTAATGAACAACACTACAGTTACTTCTAGTGAAAAGAAGCTTTCCATTTTTAAAAAGGCAAAACACACCAAGAGGGTGTAATGACACCAAGTGAGTTTTGAGGGAGACTTTTGACTAAACATCAATTAAGAATCATATGTAACCACTTGTTTTTTCCAAATTTAGTCTGAGGTTTAACATTCTTGTCAGCCTTTTCTGCTGCATGCTGAAAGTCAAAGTTTGGCTGCATCACTTCCCTGTCTTGGTTTACTGTTGCCTGCCAAGGGGGCATGATTCAGTCCGACTCATGCATCTGTTAAAATAAGGCTTGTTCCAGTATTAACTCGGGCCAAAACAAATCTGACGCAGAGAGTTAACAAAACCCAAGTTCACTATCCTGGCAGTTTTGTGCAGGTTTTAACTGAAATTGCATTCTGGCAGTAAAGTTGTGACAATTTAGCATGATTTGCCTTCTCTATCAAATCATATGGTTTTCTTACAACCGCATGTTAGAGAATCATCCAATAATGAGCGGATTTTTGGATTAGTAATTTTAAAACCTCTCAGTAATAGTTTTGTGTTTGGTAATTGCTGTTTTGATTGTGCAAGTATGAGGTTATACATCACATCATTTGCCTGTTACTTTTCGTACTTTTGAAACCTACAGTTCACCTCATTGGAAGATGCATTAAGAACAAATATGAAACAAAATAATATTCCTATTCAAAAGACGGGGAAAAAGAATGTCTTTTCCCTTTCATCAGCAAAACCATCACTCCTCCCTGCAGGTCCTGAGACTCTGAAGGTTTTCTTTTTTTTTTAACAAAACCAAAACCCAGTTGTGGTCACTTAGGGACTATATTCCCTTGCTGGAAACATATTACCATCAGCACTGTAACTGCAGATAACGATCTCCAGCACAGTCCTGCTATTCATATTTGCCTCAATGCTGAATATTCATTTAACTAACTTTGTCCACTTTGAAACCTCATGGTTATCTTTTGAGTGACAAGAGGCATAAATTACTGCACTGCCTTCTGGTACGTGCACTTCTTAAGCAAATGTATTTTGGTTTCACTTGGGAGTTGTTGTGGTTGAAGTGCAAATGACAGTGTAGAGGCAAAATGAATTTGGATAGTAAAACACTTTAATCACAGATGTTGCCATTTTATCAATTACACCACTTCTGCATCACTTGGGAGACACCACACACTCTGGGAGAGACAGCGCAGCAGTTCCAGCCATGCAGTGCATGGTTCTGGGGTCCCCTGGGCTCATCCCCACAGCCTGAGATGGAGAGGATGCTGGCCTCTGGTGCAGGCTTTTAGGGTTCCCACCCCAGCATCTTTTCTGTACTATGTTTACCTCTGAAGTGTCTGCAGCTTTCAGGACTGGGCAGCCATAGGACCTCGCTGATGAGCCCCGTCAAACCACACTCTCGTTTCCTGTTTTGCTGCACCATGGTCGGAGTATACCATCCGCTTCTTTGGACACTTCTGGATATGTGTGCACTGTAGCTCAGGACACGTGGTTGATCACACTTCGTCTACTACTACCACAGCAAAAAGTTGAAGTTCATGGACTTACGCTGGCAGTGGTGCTGACTAGCTCTAACTCACGCTAACAGGGTCAGGAATCCTGTGTGTTACAGAAACAAAACATTTGCTTTGCATCCTGTTAAACACGTAGCTATGCGGACAGCAAGGGCCAAACATGACATTCCGGTTACCCTGAAATGAGAAACACATCCACCTCCCACCGAGTGTCTTCCCTTAAAATGCAAGCATACTACCAAGATACCTTCTAAAAGCAATAGCTAAACGTTTTCCAAGTCACACCTACCCTCACTAATCTCTTACCCCTACAAAGCCCTGGGGGTTCACAGCTCATCCTCAGTCCTCTAATAAGAAACAATTATCAACACAGCCACAGGGAAGTGCTGTCTGTGCTCAGCACCCACTGAAACCCGCGGTTAACTCTCAGGACAGGCCTAGACCTTCGCCCATTCGGCCAAGTGCAGGAAATGTTTTAACTAGACATGGGCAAAAAGTTGCCAACTGTAGTCCTGGTTGGTACACTTCAAGGAAAAAATCATTACTTTGCTGTACAACACACAGCTAGGAATTTTCTTTTTACTGCACTGAAAATGGGTCAGCTGCCTGATTTGGCACTTAGAAGTGCAGTGAAATGGTGCAAAATCAATCTTATTTTCTCCTCATTCTATAACTAAGTGAAAACAGGGCAGGAAAGAATTTAAAAAGGAGAAAATACATTATCAGCTATACTGAGACTATGCTGAATTTACTGTCTTGAACTCTGCAATACTGCATTCCAATCCCAGCAATCAGAGCAGGTGACTGATGTAAAACCATGAAGGAACACAAGTCTTGTTTAAAGGCTGTATATAAACAGAGCAGAGCCAGCTCTTGCATGCCCCACAGTTTCAAATTAAAAAGCAAAAAACTTTGAAAAGAACTTAGAGATACCAGATAGTCTTAAAATTCACCCCTCTGGATTTAAAGGTTTGTAATAGAAAGCATCATGCTAAAGAGAACCCAAAAGATAACCAGTGCATTTTGACTGTGTAAACTTCAATACACCGAGACCGAAATTGCTGCTACGCACGAACTATTAAGTATTGTTCTAAACCGGGTATTTAAGACAACTGAAATTTGGTTCAAGATGGTGAGACAAGTTGAGGTTATAGCTGGACAACCCCTCTTCAATCCAGAGCTTTTCCTCTAAGAATAGAAGGCAAGGTGCTTTTACGTATTTCCATCTTTATTTAATGTGTACTTTGTTAATTTTCTCTAAAGATTTTCATTCATTTTCTCTAGTAAACCCATTCAGTTCTGTAAGCAGGACTCAAGACGGGGCAGGTTGTGCATCTCTTGAAATAACATCCAGGAAAAGGTGGATTTTATGCATCAACATTTCAGTATGCATCAGTAGTTTTTCTAGACTGCTTTACATACATAAATAGAGCACATCAAAGTACTGTTTCTGTCTACATGTTTCTATTTGGACTCCAACCGCCATTTGCACAAACCTCATTCTGGGAGAGAGAGGCTTTCTTCACCTGCAGAATTTCATCAGGTACCACTGACCTGCAGTTCTGATGCGTACAGGGGATTACACAAAACGCAGAGCTCCCTCGCAGCTACTATATTAAACTCTATTCCAACTACAACGTTTGATAATGTTACCAAAGTGATGTTTGCATTTTGGAAGGGACTTGGATTGCAAGTAGTCCACTCTTCTAGACTTCGCAGCTTCCTGGAAAGAAACAAACAGCTCACTGAAGCGTAAGAAACATACTCACACTTGGTTTGCTTTGGTTGAACCAAGATGAATGAGAGTCATAACGGTAGTATAACCATGAAGCAGGTCATCCTTTATGTCATTACACTCTCTTAATACGAAATTCCCAGTAACTATTCGATCACATCCTATTTCCCCATGTCCAAAAAAGCCAAAGAGGGGAACGTTTGGAAAAAACTTCCTAAATGCATCTGCTTCCATATTCCTTTTGGTTTTATAATGCCGATATCCTCTGCCAACACATGCAAACATGAAGCCAATGGTGTTATGCTCGGGGATGTTTGCTGCTTTGAGACGCTGCATGGCGGCTTCTGCTGTCCTCTCATCAGCGACATCCTGGTCTAACAGGACAGTGGCACTCTGGATCTGGGGGCCGCTGAAAGCCAGCCCAACCACACCGCAGGCATCGCCGGGCTGGGCATTGTTACTGAAAGGCAACAGGCACGGAGTTAGAGAACCCTCCAGAAAGGCCACTTCCAACCTCAATAAACTGCTGCGGCAGTAGATTTCAGAGCAGACCAACATCCTAGTGATTTTGAAAGCCACCCATAGTTAAAAAACAAACCAAAGCCTTCAAATTTTAGCAACCTTCAACAGGGAAAAACTTTCACGTCCATTGCCAGGGATCAAGCATATGCCTACCTTTCAATACATGCCAAACTGAGCGGTTTGTGTACGTCACAGCTCTGTAATTCCAACTATTAGTTAAACCTAAGGCAAGCAAAGATACCGAGCATTTACATATCAACCCAGGGCAGCAGTCAAAGGGCTTCAGGCTCACGTTGCTTTAAGTTTCCCTGGTGGGCCAGGGCACGTTGGTTTTACTTATGCTTTATTAGCAATAATTTAATATATGGTCAGCTCTCCTATCAGGAGTAATGGCGCAGCTGGCATACAGCAGATGCAAGAAAAACGTTGGTATTACTGTGGAGTCCAGACCTGCGCTGGCAGAGGAGCCGGCAGCAATGTCTGCACCACGCACCCCAGCACCAGAAGCTCCAGGGAGAAGGCACCAGCCCTGCGAGTCAGACAGCACAAAGAGCTCTCCCTATGCAGCAAAGCAGCCGGAGCAACCGGAGCTTAAATCTGCGCTGCAGGGATCCTGGTGGAGGGAAGGGGTTTAAACTAGATGAGATCTAGCCTGGTCCCGTGAGAGCCACCTCCTTCAGCAGCGGCAGCACGTTAGGTGTGCTCCTGGGGCACAGTCTTGTGTGTTCAGCTACAGCACTGTCATGTGAACCAAATGAGGCTGGTAAGAGAAACTAAATGGTCCCTGTCACAGTGAGGGGCAGTTTATCTGCAAGCCAGTGAGTAAACACAGACTGCTATAATAAACAAATACAGGGCATCTAAAGCTGGAAATCTCCTTCGCAGCGGGTTTCCAAAATCTGATTTGTAAAAGTCATGCAAAGCTTCCTGCTTTTCTGGCTAGATCACAGTGTAGCAGTTAGACTTTATTCTCTTTTTAAAAAAAAAAAAAATCATCATTCTACTCCTGTTAATGGGCATTTCTAATAAGATAACTAAAAGACTGTGACTTCTGCAATGTTTCTCCCTTTTAAAATCTTCTTTACACTTCGCCTTGAAAGAGATACCTACTTCTCAGAGGTCAGTGATGTAAAGCTCTCCACCTGTCCCCCAGCCAGGATGATACTTTTCTCATTCAAAGGATTGACTATTTGATGAAGAAACCGAGTCGCTCCAGACTTCCAGGAGTTGTAGCCAAACAGAAGAACCACCCGCAGATCTGGGTTATTCTTCAGACCTACAAACAAAACCACAAACACCGATCCTCCTACTTATTAAATCCTGTTCCCTGAAGTCCAACCATCCTGGTCTCTCCCCAAATAATACATCACACCTTCAGTGGGCTGCATTCCCCACATAAGTGAGAGTTTCTGAAAAGAACCTAGCAAGGAAAAGATGACTGCATATTTGTTTCCTCCAGCTTTCAACTTCTTCAGCAAAGCATCTGAGTTTTACCACAGTCTCTGAAGGAACAGCTCTTCAGTTTTACTTTACAGCCTTAATTGTCCTTTGCAGATAAGAGGTGAGCACAGAAGTTATTCAGCAAAGAACCACAATGCAGTAAATAGCTTTGCCTGAAAATTAAATACATTACACATGTCAGCCAGTTGCTTATCCCAAGGCAGAAACTCTCAGGTTCCTAGAAGACTCCAGAAACCCTCACTGTTACTCTTCATAAATGATCTGCCCAGCTGAGGACGCAACATAAGCGCAAACTGTATTTACTGCAATATGCTGCCTTCTGTTCTACTATCCCTTGCTACATCACATGACACAGGATCTACGTGTAAAGATATTTTGGAGAAGAAAAGCAGAAAGGCAGATCCTCCCAGCTCGTTTCTAAACTGTAGTGATGGGAATCATTCCTAATGGCACAAATTCATTTATCATGGTTTTTAACCAATTAAAGGTTGCTCAAAACCTAACAGCTCCCTCTGAAGAGCTTCACTTAGAGGTTAACTGAGGTAATCTGAGATCAGTACTCAGGATAACTTAATACTCCAGAGAATGGGAAGAGTAGAGATGCACAATTACCAGCTGCAGCCCTAGAGAGCCACAGCATCCTCTACAACTGAATTAGCACAGAACCTGTTGCTTCCACTGGCACCTATGAGAGCAATACAACACTTCACAAAAGCCCAAATAAAGGGGAGAACAAGGACATACCTGCTTCAGCAAATTTACTTTCATCAAAGACCCTGTTCTTTGAGTCTTTTGAAAAGTGGAAGGTATGGATTTTCACCCCATCAATTTTGGGAAACAACAGAGCAAACCCAGCTTCGCCCTCTTCGATTTCTTGAGGTTGGTTGCTGCTTGAACCCATAGGGGTAACTACAAAGATACAAAACCACACATCTTGTTGTTCAGTGACTCTAATACTTCCGTCTACACTGTAACACAGATTAAGAGGCAGAACAGCTTAGCTTAGATGATGTAAAACATGGTAGTTCATTTCCATAATGATGTATCTAATTGACAACTGGTGTGCTTTTTTTGTCCATGTTTTGGTAAGATGAAGCATGTAGGAGACCCGCTGGCTACAGAACATGCTGCAGCCACTTTGGGCATGGAGACATGGATAGATTTGGACATCTCCTCCCAGCCACACCAAGTTGGGATCAGTTGGAAAACAAGCACTGTGCGATACAGCTGTCTCCAGCCTTCCTGCCAACTTCTGCAAACATACTCGGATTTTTAAGGACCACAACTGAAACGGGGAAAGGTGTTATACAAGTATGCGATGAGAGTGTAAAGCAAACTTACACAACTGTTGAGAGTGTATTATTGAACTGCACTAGTTGCAACAATCAAATACCCTACTTAGGCTGTGGGAAAAGAATTTAAGGCAGGAAATGCGCATACTGAGAATGTCCTGTACAATCAGTCACAACATGGCTCTGAAAATAATAAGTAAATGTAAGAAACATTCAATAATTACATTAAAGCGTCGGGGAAAAAACTGCAATAAGCTACTTCCTCAATTAAATCAACCCTTTCAACTATAACTGCATCACGAGATAAGAATTTCAGCTCCACCTGACTTAGCAATGACACTGCGAACTCCTTAAATTTAAGCTAGTGCTAAACAAGGCGAGAGAACATGGTAATTGCTGTGAGAACTCTGCTATCAGCCCACAGGACTATGCTTTCAAACACGTACGAAGCTGCGCAACAGGAACCAGAAAAGATGTGCGATACACTGGACACCTTCAAGCTGATTTCTCACAAAAGCACAAGTTTTTCTCCTACCTACAATCCCTGGGGTGACCAGTCCGAGAACCTGACATCGCTTTGGCAACAATTTTTCGAGTGCAATTGCTGTTTCTTTACTGTTTCTTTTCCTGGCTGTTAAAAAAAAAAGGGGGGGAGGAAAAACAAAAGAAGAAGAGAGAAGTGAAGATTAGCTGTTCCGAACGGTACTGAACAAACCTTGCAGTCGATCCCGCCCTATTTACCCAATGCTGGCCATCAGCAGGTACCCTGTTAACAACCTGACACCCCGGTACTGGTCAGTGAGGGCACCAGACTGCTGGCAGGCAAACAGCATCTACACCCTCCCGAGAGCAGGAAAGGAATGCATCTGTGCAAAACGATGTACACCTGCGAACCCCGTTTCCTCCCCGAACGTAAAGCTATAGGGTGACGCTTCTCGCGAAATGTTTACTGTCCCCCGACATTCAAGCTCAGCGAATCCCCTCTCAGCTGCCTTTCCTCTTGGCGCTGTACCTGCATCCCGGGTACTCCCTGACGGGGAGCGGGCTGGCCCGAGGTTTACCTTTCTTCTGCTCGTGACACTCCTCGTGCCCGCTGAACGTCTCCGCGTCCGCTATGTAGAGCACCGTTTGCGGCAGCACGTGCACCCTCTGTGAAAAGAGGGGAGAAGCAGCGGGCCCGCGCTACCGCACCGCTCCCGCCCGGCCCCGCTCCGCCGGCGGGAGGCTCCCGGAGCAGAGGGCACCGAGGAAAACCCTCCT
>NW_010256659.1:11850-21758 GCF_000690775.1 Eurypyga helias | reverse complement strand
CATTCTATGATTCTATGACCAGTGTCTTGCCTATGCACTGCATTTTGATGCTGTGTGGTACACGCTCTATTGGTGCCAGCTGGAGTTCTTGGAGAAAGACAAACCAGTGGCATATGACAATAATGCCATCCCAGCCATGTCCCGTTGTAGCTGATGTCAGTGCCCACTTCCCTGCCCCACCTCCCAGCTTTTGGAATCTCAGGCTTTCGCACCAAACCACGCTTACAGGCCACCATCACCCAGGGAATGCCTTTCTGCTCAGCCCCTGCCCTCTCTGCAGGGCTGCACAGAACAGCAGTTGGAAATCACCCTTCCTTTCCCTCTTCTGCTTACCCTTCTGTTTCATGGTAAAACGAAGGTGTGTGATTCCTCATCAGACAGATACTGCTAAGACATTAACCCCTGAGTTTAAGGCCAATGTCTGTCCCCAGCAGTAGCCCTGGTTGGTGACTCTGACAGATGGTTTTATTGGAAGATGACTTCCCTGTGCAGTGTGACTGCTCTTGGAGCCTCCAGTTACCCTTTTACAACGGCCGGCTGCCCCCATCAGCACACGGGGGCAGTTCGGTGGCTGGCTAGCCCAGCACCTCCACCTATCACCTCCCTCCATCCTACCGCTCTGTTTTCCACAAAGACAGAGAGCACTCGACGAGAGATGGCCGCAGCATCTCCTCAGGTCCGATCGCCTGGCGCACAGGCGCGCGTTCAGTATCGCAGCCCCCAGAGAACTGCTCTCTCTCACTCCTCTGGGCACCTGAGGATCTGCCTTTGCTGTTTCATTACGCATACAAAAAACTTCAGTGGTCTTAAACTGAGCGTACACATTGCCTTTGTTATCTACACAAGAGGACCGAACGCACACTTGCTGTTCAGCCTTCTGGAAGATCTGGCCTCTGACTGGGCTTTAGTGCTACCCACTCCTTCTGTCATGGCTTCCCTTCCCGCAGACGTGTGGTCCTCCCACAAAAGATTACCGGATTCAGGTGTGCCAGCAAATATCAGGAGAAGAAAAACAATTATTTTAACCTTATTTTTAGCTGCAGGTTTTGCTTCTTTCCATCTCTGCAGAACAGAAAAAGGTGGCAATATTTCCAAATCAATTCCTTAGTATTTGAATTCATAAGGCAACAAGACATTAAAGGATGAAAGGGTAGACCAAATTTTGCAAGTATCACTGTAGTACCTCTAGAATTTCCAGGGAAAAAAACTGTCTGTTAAAGCACCATTCAGTTACACTGTAACCGAAGAGTACCAGTTACAACAAATCCTCTCTTCCTGCATCTACCAAATCAGTTTCCAATGAGGTCACTCGCACTTTCGAACCACTGACAATACCTCATTCCCAACAAATGTTTACCTAACCAGCTCAATGTTTTAGCTATAAGCAGGAAGATACTATACTCTACAAACAAACACTTCTCAGTTACACACCAATAAACTGTGACTTATCTTTGAAAACCATCCTCGACAGCAATACCTCCAGTACCACAAAGCATGACAGAGGGGAGATGCCAAAACTATCACAGATTGGAATCTTTCCTTGAATTTAGTATATGACTTTGTTAAATGTAAGCTTATTCTCTTGTCATAAAATAGTTACTTATCAGCAACTAATTTTATGGAAATAACATTCCCAAAGGAAACGTACACATTAAAATGACAGTAAATGTCTTAAACAGTGCATTGTACTGCACAGAAATACCATTTGGATTAAGAGCTATGTGCCTACCAGTAAGATTTCTGCTTTGATTTTTCATTAAGATCATAATATACTACACATTTAACACAGCAGATATGTTAAACCTGGGTCCTATTATCCCAGACTGCTAATGCTTTCAGGTTCCTTTTTCCCTTCCTCTCCATTCTGCACCAGTACACAGCCTGTGACAGCCTTTCTAACCCTGCGACAGCCTTTACTGCTTAGCCCCAGGTCACTTTATCTATCCTGGGTCTGAGACTGTGCCCAGATATCCTAGAGAAGGATGAACTGAAACTTCACTATCCTTTTTATGCCTGCTAAAATGTCACCTCAATATGCCTTTTTTAAGGTTCCTGGGTATTGAACTCTGATCTACAAACACCGTTTTTTACTGTCTGAACAGTGCAGTAAAAAAAAAAAAAATAAATAAATAAAAAATAAAAACCACAACCCACCACCCAACAAAACACACTTTGAAAATACAGTTTCAATCCTGTGTACCAGCTCTCCAGCACAAGTGACAGTGATTTTTAGGAAACACTATTTTAGATAGAGCAAAACTATCCTTCCCAAATACATAAACAGAAACAACCTCAATAAATTGATTTTTTCTTATCTTAGAGACTTAACTAAAAAATAAAAACATCTATGCCCCAACATGCTAATTTCATTAATTTAATAATACACTACCAATGGAGACATTCTTGCTTGCCTATCCCCCCAAACCTGTAGGGTTGGGGTTTTTTTTTCATTTGCTTAGGACATATTGATAAGACATCTGGATACAAACCAATTTAAATCCAATTGGGGTTGGAACTAGATGATCTTTAAGGTCCCTTCCAACCCTAACCATTCTATGATTCTATGAAATCCAATGTGATACACTAGCACACTCTAATAATTACAACAAATATTATATTCTACACATACAACCTATTTTCTTCTCAATAAATCCTTGAACAACTGCAGTTTTGTTGGGTGTGACCTCATCTCATCAATTGCCAATGGATTGTGAGTAAGAATACAACAGGTTGGGCAGATTATAAAAATTGGCGTGGACCTTGTTTTATTACTGTTGTTTATAACCAAGAATATAAAACAAAATGTTTTTATGCCAACAGCTTCATCTAGTTGAGTAAAAGTATGTAGCAATTCTGCAAAAAATGAAAGACCAATTCATAAAATAAGCACATTAGCTGAATCATACCTGTGAACCACAGCTGAATTTAAAGTAAATTTGAAAAACTAGAGTTGGGTCTCTTTTTGGGTGTTTGGTTTTGGTTTTTTTTCCCCTTGCCTTTAAGTATAAAGGCAGACATTTTTTGAACTTATTTACAAATCAGAGGGAATCTAAACTTCTTTCTCTTTAAGTGGAGATTGTCACTAGTCACACGCCTATGGCAGATGAGGCTGAAGAAAAACACTCTGTTGTAACAGGAATGATAAAACAGCAAAACCTGCAACGCAGCAGATAGCTGTGGCCAAGATTGGTTTTTTCAACAGTACGTACCAAAAAGCACCTTTGTGCTGACACCGCAGAACTTTTGAGTGCAACGCACTGCTCTGAGTTATGTTTAACTGCTCAGATACCAGAACTAAGACAGGCAGTCAGCTGCTCATTCCTTAACACAGGCCCTGGAATGGCCACTGGTTTCAAATTAACCTGGATCTGAGATACGTGCTTTGATCTTCCCAACTCTTACACTGGGACCTGCCCTCCTGTATACAGAGTGTAGTTTCAACTGGTATGAGCAGGGCAGTACAACATCATCACTGCCGTGTTGTACCTGGGTGGTGCCTTGTGACACAGCTCATCTGCCAAAGTCCTACTTGCAGAGTTTTGCAATACACTGTTTGGTTTATCTGGGATTTGCCCAACCAGGGGGCTTCAAGAATATTTTCATGCTGGATTCAAGAGTTGCAGTGTCTGCCCTTAGACTGTGTTCAGATGTAAAGCTCAGGTGACTTGACTTCTACACAGGTCACAGTGCTGGTGGGTGTACCTAACCCAGAAGTGCCCTAGGAACTGCAGTCCTGCGGTGCAGGACAGCTGTGGCACTGGGAGGTGGCAGTGAAGAGCCTTTATTGCTCACCCAGGGAGAAACAGGAGTTCCCCCACCACCCCTCCAGTACCCCCATTTCACATGTGAGCTGCCTCCTCCTCCCACTGGTGACATCGGCTGGAGGAGCCTGTGATGAGGGCCAGGAGGGTTTCCTCAGTGGGGGAGGTTCTAATGTAAACATGGCTTTCCATGTTTATGTTCATCTGAAGCCTGCTGAGTAAACAGGGTAGAAGCTCCAGGACTACAGCAGCTCCTTGTTTACCTCTGCAGTTACTCAGAGCAATAAGGGAGAGGCCCAGGGAGTGGTGTTCACTCACCTACAGTGACTGGAGCAGAGACCTGGGTGGTAAAACACATACAGCTCAACCCACAAATTCCTTTTTATTAGCTTTAGTGTTTTGCTATTCACACAAGAAATCAGAATTTACTTCAGACATTGTGGTAAGTAAAGGTTTAATCAATGTATCAAATAGTCTAACTCCTTAAAAGGACCCAACATTGATATTTATTTCACTGCAGATAAACACTTCCTTGTTTAACTATTACATAAAGAATTCCTTTGAGCATGCCACCTCAGGCATTAGTTACACGTCCTTCCAATGGACCAAATCTGCAAGTTCACAATAACTCTCCAAAAGCTGCCATTAATCAAAAAGCAACAGGAAGCAAGATCTTGGGGAAAGCAGCCTGCATCGGACCTAGCAAGTCTCATGCACCAAGCAGGGAGCCTCAAACAGGTAACTACTTCCCTTTCTCGGCTGTACATTCAGCTCTGGCCTGATGTACAAAGTGCTTACTATCTGCTCCCAGCGTAAGGGCTGAGGATGGCCACACACCTAGGCTGTGGCTGAGGAGCACGTGAGCTCTAGAAAGCACAAGAGTCCCATCAGAAAGCAAATGGGAATATAGGGAGTTCGTTCTACTCCCAGGGAACACACCACATTTATCAGCTGGATTATGGAAGCGAAGTGTCTGCCCCAACATTTTTAATATAACCTTCAACAGCTAGGAGACTGGGTCTTCATGGTTATTCCGTAGGCTGCACCAATGCACATCAGTGATCCATGGATCTGCAGTATCTCTGTTTTATCAACTATGGGCAGAAGTTCACTTAAAAGGTAAAGTGATAATTCTTCTTAGTCTGGAAAAAGACAGTTTTTAATACAGAAACAGCTATAGGCCCCATTTTTTTAAATATGTTAGAATGTTTAATGTTAATATCTACTCTTCAATTATTACTGGAGCAGGAAAGCTACCCAAAACTAGTTTTGACATCTAACTACAGGCTTTTACCAGATGCATGAACAAGCAAGTTCGTTTACAAACTCACATTCTTCATACATCTCCATTCCTTGAGCAATACCAAAAAGAAACTTTTCACAGAAGAATTACTGACACTTTCTACAGACTTCCCTGCTGCTGACTAGGGGGTCAACATGCTTTGGATCATCCTAACCCCGCAGGTCCGTTTTCAGGGCTTTCACTGCAGTTGCTAGAAGAGACAAAGAGCTTTATAAGATTTTCATACTGTCCATGATCAATCTCCCATTCTGCTCTTACACAGCTGCTAGTCTGTCCCCTTTTCCTGTGAGCAATACTCATTCCTGGCTCGGCTGACCTCTGGTTTCTGAAGCAGACGACCTGCACAGCTCAGCTGGTTCTCAAGAATGGTTCGGAACAGGCGGCTCCAAGTCCTGGCTAAGAAGCAGGCCAGACTTTCAACCTCCTGCTACTTCAGCAAGGTAAGATAAATCTGTGCAGCAACAAAACCACTGCCATTGTCTGCAGACCACAACTACTGCCCTTCCTTCACTACTGCATATTTGGCATTTTACCGAAATTTCATGACAATATGATTATGTGAGACTCTTAGATGAGCAAGTAATTAAGTCAATGCCATAAGCTTTTGGACTAATAGAGTTTGAATACACATGAGAAGATGCCAACGCACTAATGCAGTACATTTATGAGATTATTTTCATAAGTCTATTTTCTTCCTTTGAAAAAAGATTTAGATATGAAGTTACAGGCAGGTTCTTCCAAGTGATTTTACGTGAGTTTTTTTTCCTATATATAATACCAGACAATTCCTTTTGACCAGTGTCAGTTAACAGATTTGGTAATTATTTATGGATAACTAACCTATTCCTTGATATTACCACAAACCATCACTCTAGCACAGTCTGCAGAATTGAGTGCTCAGAAAGTTTAAGGGCAGACATCACTTCAACCTCTATGAATATAAACCTAATAAAACACTCCAGCACAGCTTATTTGGTAGTTGAGCTGCTTGTACATGGCCATAGCATCCACACAAAACTGAAAATAAAGAAAAGGGAACCTTACAAAAAAGAAAAAGCCAAACTGGAAACAATGTGATGGAACATTTTTACATGGAATAAAAAAAAACCCCTCTAGCAATGGGAAAGATTTAGATAGCTCCCACAAAGCAATGCTGAGGCTCAGCACTGTACCAGTCTTTACATAAGCATAGCTAAGATTTTGCCAAGATACTTGTGTGTATAAGTTGTTCTTAACCAGAGGATTATTGTGAATAAAAGAATGTGGTAAGGTTTTTTAATCAGTTGCCTGAGGTTCTTTGGTGCCATAAACAAAAGTTTACCATGAATTATTCAGCACCTAAAATACTGAAACTCATTGAGGCTTTCAAAAACAAAATTCTTCTAATCATGAACACATAATTAAAAAAGAACCATGAACTATCCAGGTATCTGCAATAACTTGCCAACCTATTCTGCCAGTTTTATTTATGCCCAGTCAGTTTTGTTGGAAAGCAAATCATTCTCCCCTTGCTCCTGCAAAAAGTATCTAGGCCAACTTCGAATTTTTGTCCCTACAGGGCTGTAAGAACAGACAATTCCAAGGTAGCCTACCCATTTTTATAGATGGCATCGTTTTTTGAGGACATAATCCAAACATTTCAAGTTGTCCTCCTTGTCTGCACACTTCCAGTTTTGGAAGACTATCTTAAACCCTAAATTACTGATTCCACTTAATCTGCCACATTGAAATGAAGGGCATTGTTTTCATTGCTTATGGAACTGGAGCTTCAAACATCCTCCAAGGTAACCTTTCACAAACACACACGAGAGTATCAACAAAACGAAGTCCAGTAAGATCAAATCCAACATGACCAAGTAACTCATTACACAGACTTTAACAAGCAAGGCATAAAGGCTGCCAGCAACCGAACAAGTCTGCAAGGCTTTGCTACTGAGAATACAGTGTTTAGTATTTCAGACTTACCCCATTGTTAATACACCCAGTTAACAAAAGCTATTACCTATGTTAGTTAAGGAAAGGCACTGGGCTTTTTATTTAGGTTTTTCAAAATAAGAGAAGGCATGAGTAGAAACACTTCTTCAGTAAAGTTTGTAAATTGTTTCTAACATAAGCTATACAAAATGCCTCTCCAGTAGGCTGTATTGCATTTAAATGCAGAAACATGCATCTAAAAGCCTGTGTGCATTAGAATGCTTCATATCTAGTTAAGTTTTTAAACATGTAGATGAATAACCCACTTGAGGGTTTAACAGGAAAGTGTAAAGTTTTATAGCAGTACCATAAAGTCTCATTCTATCCTTTCAGATGTCTGTTAATTTCACTTTAATTCAGTAGAAAAACTGTTAGGTTTTAACACGCAGCATCTCCTGACAGCACTGTAGCGGTCAGAAGCAGCTCCAGACCAGGACTGAAGTCAGGTGAGAGTATGATGGAAAAGGGGATGAAGGCAGGAGGCATGGAATGCTTTAATCATTTCAGCAAATTGGGATTTGAAGCCACAAGGTTGGTGAAAGTTTGGGATTCACACTCCAACTCCCAAAACCCTCACTGATGCCATTACATGCTTTGGTTTATTTGAAGCACAGTAACTGAGAAACTTGTTTTCTACAAGGTTCCTTTCATATGCACAGTTTTAAGTATCATCTAGTGAAGCAATAGTAGAAAACGACATCACACATCAGGCATGTGATCTTTAACCACCCCAGCCTTCTGCCTGGGCCTTTCTTTCTCCTACAAAAAGTTGGTCTGAACAGCTGCATGAAAAATGGTGTTGAGCAGCCAAGCAGGCCTCATCCAGTTAATGAAAACACCTCTGAAAATCTGCAGATTAAAGAATTAGACCATTAGATACACAGATGTGCTTCTGCATACTCCTTGTGCAATGCCTGACTGCCAGAATCGTTTTGCTTCCACTGAACCACAGTAAGAAAGAGCTGCAGGCTGCCTCCTGTTATCTTGCTTCAGGGCTTGTTCCTGTCAAATCTCTCCATGGTTAGCAAGGGTTGATTTACATCGGGTTTGCATGGGAGAGCAGGAGACACAGCCCAAGTTTCTGAAGAAAGCAAGACCAGTAGTGACTCACTGTTGAATCAGCAATGGCCCAGCAATGGCCCACTGGTTCAGGCCCACTGTTTCAGCAGAAGGGCTACCCAAGGGGACAAACCTTTAAAATAAAGTGTCAAAGAGGTGTCAGCTATTTGTCCAATCAACAAAATACAACTTCTTTGCCTTCATAAAGTGTTTCACTATGTTTCCATGTAGTACGTGCTGCCATGGAAACATGCACTTTAAAAGGGACCAGAAAAAACATTCCAATGTTTACACACAGGTTAAACCTGTTTAGAAGCCCTTGTAAAGGTATAACATATACATCACATTATACACTATTACAGGTAACATTTAAGGGACAAACCCCGAAAATCACATTGAAGTCTGTAACAAAGCGGAGATTTGGGATCCTCTTTGGGATTGGCAGCTGAAGACAGAGGACCTCTGTGAAGGCTTGCTGAAGGTTAGAGGTGTAGAAGGGAAATCTTGCAGAAGACAACTGCAGAAGCCAAAGGTGAGTGAGACCACAGTGTCAGGCTGAGTACTGCAAAGTCACATGCTGATCAAAGGGAACGAGGACAAGCACAGCTCTCCTCTACAGGGTTAGAATCGGAGAAGATGCTCGACTGAACCAGTTTCATCAGCAATACTGAAGGCCTAGAACCAGATGCAAAGAGTATGAATGTAGAATTGAAGGAGCCAAGACTTCAGACAGAAACTGGAAGCAGCATGCCTGGTTCAGACGAGGCTCCCACAATCTCGGCAACCCAGACCACTCCACCATTCCCCAACTGAATTAAAAACCCTTTTATTCAAGAACTTGAGTTCTCGAGTATATTCCCAAGTCTTCAAAAATACCAAGAATGAAAAATAAGTGACTAGGCATCTCACTGAGGTAGCATGCCAAAAAGCAGAAGGTGGGTTCTTTGAAATGAGGTAGACTTCCACCCGCCTCAAGAGTTTCAATTGGTCAACATTAATTGCAAAACAAGCCCTAAAAGGACACATTTAGTTACAGAAGGTAAAAAACAGTCTTCATTGTTCACTGTATCCTGTTACTAGCTTGAATATAATTTTAGCTACCAAATTGGTGCTTTTTTGTTTTGGCAATCAGATGTTATTAACTTCCCCTTTGTTTTTTCTTTTCCTGTTTGTACACCTGCACTCTCAATGAGCAAACAGCAACAGGATTAGTGTTTTATAGTTAGTCTACTATAAAACATCTGTAAAGAGCAGAATGACAAAATACTTTCAAAACCCTAGGGAAGAAATAATAAAAAAAAACCCACAACCTTGACATCCAACTCTAAGATCTAATTGTAGCCCCCAGGTAAAATAATTCTGAAACAAAAATGGATATTCTTCCAAAATACTGTCTGCTTCAGAGGTAAAATTCACAACCATAGCTACCTCGCAGCAGACAGTTAACATCCCAATTACCGGCTCTCCAGCTCCACATTCTGAAGTGCATTCTAGAAGTACAGGAAGTTAGCACTGGTATTTTTGACCAGTCTCTTTTCCCCCCATACTCACTTATAACCTATTTAACTGTTCCTGAGTATCAGAGATCCAGCACAAACCACAACAGACAGGTTATAATCAAACTGAGGGGAGCAGTTGAGCTTGCTTTGTCCCTTGCAGCCCCCGGCTGGACTCTAGCCACACTCAGCATGAAGAAAAATGCCACCACGTAGTAGCAGGATAAGCCTGCTAACAGCTTGTTCAATTTTCAGCGTGCTATGGTCTGAGAACAGACCCATGTACTGGAGAAGTGAAAAGTTACCCAATGGCTT